>NW_027615119.1:0-87144 GCF_965212315.1 Lampetra planeri | reverse complement strand
GATGTTCGCCGAGGGGAGGGTCACGTGACAGACCCAGAAGGCGCCACGGGTCGACCGACCGAGGCCACTCGCAGATGCGCCACCACTAGCCAGAGGTGGCAAACGGGTTTTGATTCCTTACCCCCAGTACCCGTACCCGGCCGCACCAGGGTCGCAAACGGGGTAGGTACGGGTATCGGGTACCCGATTGCGACCTCTGGGATGAAGCCATGTTGCAGGCGCGGGTGGGTTTGATTCTAGGAACTTGAATTGTGAGAAGAGACAAGACGTTGGGAAATTGAGTGACACACGGTTGACTCACCAGTGACACACGGCGTACCCGTACCCGTACCCGGCCGCACCAGGGTCGCAAACGGGTACCCAGCCGGGTACGGGTAGCCGGGTATCGGGTAGGGTACGGGTATCGGGTAGGGTACGGGTATCGGGTAGGGTACGGGTATCGGGTAGGGTACGGGTATCGGGTACCCGGTTGCGACCTCTGCGGCCAACTTTGCTGCGTTTTATCCGCTCGTTGGTCGTGAGCGTCGCTCCTCTGCCCTCCGTTGTTGTTGCCTTCAACTGCCCAGTAGCAGCAGCAGAGGCGAGCAGCGTCCTTCACGAGCCTCCTCCATCGGAGGGATCAATGGTGGAGCCAGGATGTTCAGGTAGGAGGGGGGCAACCACTCCAGCAATGAAAAACGCTCTCTCCCCCCATCGCTTTCTCTCTCATCCCTCTCTCTCCCATCGCTTTCCTCTCTCATCCCTCTCTCTCCCATCGCTTTCTCTCCCATCCCTTTATCTCCCATCCCTCTCTCATCCCTCTCTCATCTCTCTATCTCCCACGCTTTCTCTCCCATCGCTTTATCTCCCATCCCTCTCTCATCCCTCTCTCATCTCTCTATCTCCCATCGCTTTCTCTCCATCCCTTTATCTCCCATCCCTCTCTCATCCCTCTCTCATCTCTCTCCCATCGCTTTCTCTCTCTCGATGCAGCTGCGATTCGCGGACAGCCAAAACCGCGGAGAGTTCAAAGTTCGTGACTAACGGGGCAACGCCGTAAACACTCCACCACCAACACCACCACCACCACCACCCCCACCACCACCACCAACACCACCACCACCCCCACCACCCACCACCACCACCACCCCCACCACCAACACCACCACCACCCCCACCACCCCCACCACCACCACCACCCCCACCACCACCCCCACCACCACCACCCACCACCCCCCCACCACCACCACCACCACCACCACCAACACCACCCCCACCACCTACCACCACCACCACCCCCACCACCAACACCACCACCACCCCCACCACCCACCACCACCACCACCCCCACCACCACCACCACCCCCACCACCCCCCACCACCACCACCACCACCCCCCACCACCCCCACCACCCCCACCACCACCACCACCACCCCCACCACCACCACCCCCACCCCCACCCCCACCACCACCAACACCACCCCCACCACCACCACTACCACCACCACCACCCCCACCACCACCACCCCACTACCACCACCACCCCCCACCACCACCACCCCCACCACCACCACCCCCACCACCACCACCCCCACCACCACCACCCCCACCACCACCACCCACCACCCCGTTCTGCATGGACTGCCTCCGGGTTCTCCGGTTTCATTGCACACACACAGAGACACACACACAAGCATACACACGCACACACATGCACATGCGCACACACACACGCGCACACACACACGCACACACGCACGCACACACGCGTGCGTGTGTGTTGGTGTGTGTGGTGTGTGTGTGTTGGTGTGTGTTGGTGTGTTGGTGTGTGTGTTGGTGTGTGTGTTGGTGTGTGTGTTGTGTGTGTGTGGTGTGTGTTGGTGTGTGTGGTGTGTGTGTTGGTGGTGTGTGTGGTGTGTGTGTTGGTGGTGTGTGTTGGTGTGTGTGTGTTGGTGTGTGTGGTGTGTGTTGGTGGTGTTGGTGTGTGTTGGTGTGTGTGGTGTGTGTGTTGGTGGTGTGTGTTGTGTGTGTTGGTGTTTGTGTGTTGGTGTGTGGTGTGGTGTGTGTTGGTGTGTTGGTGTGTGTTGTGGTGTGTTGGTGGTGTGTGTGGTGTGTTGTGTAGTGTGTGTTGATGTGTGTGTTGTGTGTGTTGGTGTGTGTGTGGTGTGTGTGTGTGTTGGTGTGTGTGTTGGTGTGTGTGTTGGTGTGTGTGTGTTGGTGTGTGTGTGGTGTGTGTTGGTGTGTGTGTGGTGTGTGTGTTGGTGTGTGTGTTGGTGTGTGTGTTGGTGTGTGTGGTTGGTGTGGTGTGGTGTGTGTGTTGGTGTGTGTGTGTGGTGTGTGTGTTGTTGGTGTGTGTTGGGTGTGTGTGGTGTGTGTGTGTTGGTGTGTGTTGGTGTGTCTGTGTTGGTGTGTGTGTTGGTGGTGTGTGTGTTGGTGTGTGTTGGTGTGTGTTGGTGTGTGTGTGTTAGTGTGTGTGGTGTGTGTTGGTGTGTGTGTGTTGGTGTGTGTGTTGGTGTGTGTGTTGGTGTGTGTGTTGGTGTGTGTGTGTTGGTGTGTGTGTTGGTGTGTGTGTTGGTGTGTGTGGTGTGTGTTGGTGTGTGTGTGTGTTGGTGTGTGTTGGTGTGTGTGTGTTGGTGTGTGTGTGGTTGGGTGGTGTTGGTGTGTTGGTGTGTGTGTGGTTGGTGTTGGTGTGTTGGTCTGTGTGTGGTGGTGTGTGTTGGTGTGTGTGGTGTGTGTTGGTGTGTGTGTTGGTGTGTGTGTGTTGGTGTGTGTGTGTTGGTGTGTGTGTGGTGTGTGGTGTGTGTTGGTGTGTGTGTTTGGTGTGTGTGTGTGTGTGTGTGTGTTGTGGTGTTGGTGTGTGTGGTGTGTGTGTTGGTGTGTGTGTTGGTGTGTGTGTTGGTGTGTGTGTTGGTGGTGTGGTGTGTCTGTGTTGGTGTGTGTGGTGGTCTGTGTGTGTTGGTGTGTGTTGGTGTGTGTTGGTGTGTGTTGGTGTGTGTGTGTTAGTGTGTGTGGTGGTGTGTTGGTGTGTGTGTGTTGGTGTGTGTTGGTGTGTGTGTTGGTGTGTTGGTGTGTGTGTGTTGGTGTGTGTGTTGGGTGTGTGTGGTGTGTGTTGGTGTGTGTGTGTGTGTTGGTGTGTTGGTGTGTGAGTTGGTGTGTGTGTGTTGGTGTGTGTGTTGGTGTGTTGGTGTGTGTGTGTTGGTGTTGGTGTGTTGGTGTGTGTGTGTTGGTGTGTGTGTGTTGGTGTGTGTGTGTTGGTGTGTGTGTTGGTGTGTGTGTTGGTGTGTGTGGTGTGTGTGTGTTGGTGTGTGTGGTGTGTGTTGGTGTGTGTGGTGGTGTGTGTGTTGGTGTGTGTGTGTTGGTGTGTGTTGGTGTGTGTGTGTTGGTGTGTGTGTGTAGGTGTGTGTGTTGGTGTGTGTGTGTAGGTGTGTGTGTTGGTGTGTGTGTGTTGGTGTGTGTGTTGGTGTGTGTGTGTGTTGGTGTGTGTGTTGGTGTGTGTGTTGGTGTGTGTGTTGGTGTGTGTGTTGGTGTGTGTGTTGGTGTGTGTGTGTTGGTGTGTGTGTGGTGGTGTGTGTGTTGGTGTGTGTGTGTTGGTGTGTGTTGGTGTGTGTTGGTGTGTGTGTGTTGGTGTGTGTGTGTAGGTGTGTGTGTTGGTGTGTGTTGGTGTGTCTGTGTTGGTGTGTGTGGTGTGTCTGTGTTGGTGTGTGTGTGTTGGTGTGTGTGTGTTAGTGTTGGTGTGTGTTGGTGTGTGTTGGTGTGTGTGTGTAGGTGTCTGTGTTGGTGTGTGTGGTGTGTCTGTGTTGGTGTGTGTGTGTGGTGTGTGTGGTGTGTCTGTGTTGGTGTGTGTGTGTGTTGGTGTGTGTTGGTGTGTGTTGGTGTGTGTGTGTTAGTGTTGGTGTGTGTTGTACGTTACTGGTACAGCTCTAACCGCCTTTGTGTTGCATAGTAAACCCACCACAACATTCACAATCCGAGTACGACGTTTCAGCAGTAACTACAAGGGGCATCATCAGGCGTTCGTTTGTCTGCGTTGAGGGCGAGTGCCGTGAACCCCGCGAGAGGGGGGGGGGGGCAGGGGGGGGGGGCGCCGCCTCGAGGCTTCTAAACCCCGGCCGGGGGTTCTAGGCAAGGTCGGAGGCTTCACTTCGCGGCTACTAGGCCGCAACGCGGAACTCAAAACCACTAAAACCACCACCACCAACCACAACCACCAATACAACCACCACCAATACCACCACCACCACCCACGACCACCACCAAAACCACCACCAACCACCACCACAAATACCACCACCACGACGACCACTACCACGATCACCACCACCCACTCTTCGCATTTCTGGTTTGAGGGGAAAATAATCGCACAATGCACCGAGACTCACTCTCACTCACTCATACACTCTCTCAATCACACACACACTCTCTCACAGTCTCTCACACTCACACCCTCTCACACACTCTCTCACATTCTCTCAGTCTCTCTCACACCCTCTCACACACTCTCTCACAGTCTCTCACACTCACACCCTCTCACACACTCTCTCACAGTCTCTCTCACTCACTCACACACTCACAGTCTCTCACACTCACTGTCTCTCAAACACACACTCACAGTCTCTCACACACACACTCTCACACTCTCTCACACTCACTCACAGTCTCTCAAACACACACACACACTCTCACAGTCTCTCACACTCACTCACAGTCTCTCAAACACACACACACAGTCTCAGTCTCTCACACTCAGTCTCTCACACTCACTCACACTCTCTCAAACACACACACACTCACACTCTCTCACGCTTACCTCTCTCGGGAGCGGTGAGAGGAGAGCGTTGGGTGCGATAGATGAGAGAGACGAGGTGAGAGCTGAGGAGAAATAGACGTGGTGAGAGAGGCGTGGTGAGAGAGATGAGGTGAGAGAGATGAGGCGAGAGACTAGGGGTGAGAGAGATGAGGTGAGAGATGAGGTGAGAGAGAAACGAGGGGTGAGAGAGATGAGGTGAGGGAGAGAGACGTGGTGAGAGAGACGTGGTGAGAGAGACGTGGTGAGAGAGACGAGGCGAGAGAGATGAGAGCTACGAGGGGTGAGAGAGACGTGGTGAGGGAGACGTGGCGAGAGAGATCGACGAGGAGTGAGGGAGAGACGAGAGAGATACGAGGGGTGAGAAAGATGAGCTGAGAGAGACGTGGTGAGAGAGAGATGAGGTGAGAGAGAGAGAAACGAGAGAGATGAGAGAGGGGTGAGCGAGATGGCGCCAGTCGGAGTCGCCACGAGTCTCGCCTCCCACCTCGCCACGCACAGACCAAGGCGGTGGTCTACCTCTGCCGGAAGACCTCTACCGCTGCCGGAAGAACTCTCCCTCTACCGGAAGACATCTACCGCCACCGGTAGCCGAACACTACACATCTACCTCTGCCGGAAGAACTCTACCTCTACCGGAAGAACTCTACCTCTACCGGAAGAGATCTACCGCTGCCGGAAGACCTCTACCGCTGCCGGAAGACGTCTACCGCTACCGGTAGCTGACCACTACGCGTCTACCACTGCCCGAAGACCTCTACCGCTGCCGGAAGACGTCTACCTCTACCGGAAGACGTCTACCTCTGCCGGAAGACGTCTACCGCTACCGGTAGCTGACCACTACGCGTCTACCGCTGCCGGAAGACATCTACCTCTGCCGGAAGACCTCTACCTCTGCGGAAGATGTCTACCGCCACCGGTTGCCGAACACTACACATCTACCGTTTGCGGAAGACGTCTACCGCTACCGGAAGACATCTTCCGATACCGGTAGCCGAACAAGACACCATCTACCGCTACCAGAAGATGTCTACCGCTACCGGAAGATGTATAACCGCTACGGTAGCTAACCACTACACGTCTACCGTTTTCGGAAGACGTCTACCGATACCGGAAGACGTCTACCGCCACTGGTAGCCGAACAAGACACATCTACCGTTTTCGGAAGACGTCTACCTCTACCGGAAGATGTCACCTCTACGGGAAGATGTCTAAAACGGCCAGTAGATTTTCTCGGTCTTTCGGTGAAGTGACGTAGCTAGAGTGATGACTGTTTGTGATTGTATTTATAATTTAATTCTTTTTATTTCGTATTTTCTATCGACGTCACTTTACCGAAAGACCCAAAGAATATGTTGGTGCAACGTCATCAACCCCGTGCGAATGGTAATGACGTCACGCCGCGTTGATGAGCGTCGTTATGACGTCACCCTGCGTTGTTATGACGTCACGCCCGCGTGTTGTGCGCGCGTGTCGTTATGACGTCACGCCCAAAAACCGTTTAAAGTTTCAAAGTTTCATCTTCTTGGTTCATTCGGTAAAGTCGTCTCGTAGAATGGAAATAATAAAATAATGAAAATAAAACATTATACAATAAAAAATATTATTTTATTCTAGATTTGTAGCTTTCGTGACTGCAAGGAATTATATTCTTAGGTTTTTTCGGTAAAGTCACCGTGTAGGTAAAAACATCAAAATTAATGAAAATGAAGTAAAATAAAACAAAAATCACGACGTTTCGGAGGCAACACAAGTCTCCGTCATCAGGTGGGACCGTACACAAGTCTCCGTCATCAGGTGGGACCGTCACAGCCGAATTAGCTGCATCAACCTTAATTCGGCTGTGACGGTCCCACCTGATGACGGAGACTTGTGTTGCCTCCGAAACGTCGTGATTTTTGTTTCATTTTATTTTATTTTCATTAATTTTGATGTTTTACCTACGTGACTTTACCGAAAAAACCTCAGAATATTATTTTATTACTTCCCTTCTACGTGACTTTACCGAAAGAATCAAGAAGATGAATCCCTGCAGTCACGAAAGCTTTACATCGAAAATTTATTATTTTTGTTTTAATTACTTTATAATGTTTTATTTTTATTATTTTATTATGTTTTATTATTTAATGTTCAGAAATGTTTCATTATTTATTATTATATTTTGTTTTATTTTTATTATTTTATTACTTCCCTTCTACGTGACTTTACCGAAAGAACCAAGGAGATGAATCCCTGCTGCAGTCACGAAAGAAGCTTTACATCGAAATGTATTCTCTGTATCGTTCCAATGTTAGTACCTGGACTGCCGGAGCAAGTGCCTGCCCCTCTCCACAAGGTGGGGCCCTTCAGTGACGCAATGGAGCCTCAAATGTAACCATCTGCTGCTACTGCTGGTGGTCGTGGCCTTGCGTGGGTAACCGTGGGTGGGTAACCGTGGGTAACCGTGGGTGGGTAACCGTGGGTGGGTAGCCGTGGGTAACCGTGGGTGGGTAACCGTGGGTAACCGTGGGTGGGTAGCCGTGGGTGGGTAACCGTGGGTGGGTAGTTGTGGGTAACCGTGGGTGGGTAACCGTGGGTGGGTAGTCGTGGGTAACCGTGGGTGGGTAACCGTGGGTGGGTAGCCGTGGGTAACCGTGGGTGGGTAACCGTGGGTAACCGTGGGTAACCGTGGGTGGGTAACCGTGGGTGGGTAGTTGTGGGTAACCGTGGGTCGGTAACCGTGGGTGGGTAGCCGTGGGTAACCGTGGGTGGGTAACCGTGGGTGGGTAGTTGTGGGTAACCGTGGGTCGGTAACCGTGGGTAACCGTGGGTGGGTAGCCGTAGGTAACAGTGGGTGGGTAACCGTGGGTCGGTAACCGTGGGTAACCGTGGGTGGGTAACCGTGGGTGGGTAACCGTGGGGAGCAGGTTACATTGCCCCAAAGGTCCATGAGTTCTGTACGCAATTAATTAATTAATGCCCCCTACAACAGCACCGCCAGCAGCACCACAACCAACACCACCAGTACCATTAACACTACCAACAACAACAATCGTGCCAGGCCAAGTGCACCTTGAGGCCACGTGAAGTGTCGAACGCCCGCTGGCAGGAGGTCACGGGGCAGACCCAGTAGGTGCCACGGGTCGACTGACCGAGATGACCGAGATGACTGGCTGATGCACCACCTGTGCCCCCTACTGTGCCAACTTGCTGTGCTTTATCCACCCGGCGCTCCGCTCGTTGTTGTGAGCGTCGCTCCTCCGCCCTCCGTTGTTGTTGGAGGGCGACTGCCTCCAACTGCCCAGTAGCGTCCTTCACGAGCCTCTTCCACAGAGGCCGATCTTGACACCGCTGGTACCAGTCATCGGCAAGTCCACTCAGCTCCACGTCCTCCTGTACCACATCACTCCATCTCTTCTCTAGCCCGTGCCGCGCCCGTTTAGCCCTCTCGATCCTGCCTAACAAAAGCTGTTTAGGCATGTGGTGGCTGGGCATGCGGGCTACATGACCCAGCCAACGCAGCCTTGCCTGCCGGAGGAGCTCACCGATGGGACTTTGCCCAGATCTTTCAAGGATTTGTGAGCTCCTCACACAATCCAGCCTGGTTAAACCCAGGATGGATCGTCGGCAGGCCAGCCTAAATGTTTCTAACCGGCAAAGATGTTCCATTAGGGGGGTCCACATTTCGCAAGCGTAGAGAAGGGAGGGAATGACCATGGCCGAGAAGACCTGAAGCTTCGTGCGGAGCGACAGACCAGGTAGCTTCCACACAGCGTTACGCAACCGATGAAAAGATATTGCCGCTCGACTGATTCGGAGTGAGACCTCTGCTGTTAAACCAGAGCCGGTCAAGAGCACACTGCCCAGGTATGGGAAACTCTCCACTCTCTCCACAACTGCCCCATCACCGATTGGGAGTTGTGGGGGTGGAGTGCCCGATGGTACAAAATACCCAGGCAGGTGCTTAGTTTTGGTGGGGCTGATGGTAAGGCCCCACCTCTTAGTGGCACGCTCCAGTCTCAGCAGCAGCGTCTCCAACTCCTCTTCTGAATGAGCAGCTATTACCAAATCATCGGCATACATAACGTGTTTGGCCAATAGGGAGCCATCCCTTGACCGCACCCGGGCATCGATCAGCCTCCCATTATATCTGTACCAAATGAAAATTCCCCCGGTACAACTATTGAAGGCTTCACGAACTACGTGGTCAAAATAGATGTTAAATAATGTGGGAGCCAGAGGACATCCCTGTCGCACCCCAAGGTGTACAGGGAATGGCTCTGACTCCCAGCCACGTACTGTAGTTTTACCCGGGCCCGCTCACCATCATGAAGGTCCTTAATGATCGTGAGCAGAGGGTCAGGGATTCTGAAAGCACGAAGAACAACCCAGAGCCCAGGCCTACTGATGGTATCATAGGCCTTGACCAGGTCAATAAAGCCGAGATGTTGGTCTTGTTGGAATTCCCTACACCTCTGCTGTAGCAGACGGACAGAAAATATGGCATCTGTGCAGGACCGCCCTTTCCTGAAACCGCATTGGGGCTCTCCAAGCCTCTCCTCAGCGTGCCTAGCAAGGCGATGTAGAATAATCCTTGCCAGGACCTTTACCGGCACACTGAGGAGTGAGATGCCCCTGTAGTTGTTACAGTCTGTGCGGTCCCCCTTCTTAAACAGGGGGACCACCAGGGCATCCTTCCAATCCTGCGGAACCCGTTCAGTGGTCCAGACTGTTGTTATGATGTCATATAGGGCAGTCTGTGCACAAACGCCACCCTCCCTCAGCATTTCGCTTGGGAGATCATCTCTGCCCGGTAACTTTCCTGGTCTCAGACTCCGGATCGCCTTCAGTACTTCCTCAACAGATGGCACCTCAGCCAGCCACTCACAGGGGGTGACTTCTTCCAATATTTGAGGCACCGCAGCCTCAGCAGGGTTATCCCCACTTTGTGCCATGATGTTTTCCTGGCTGAGGGATTTCCCCTCCCGCAGGACCTCACAGAAATGCTCAGCAAATCTGCAAACCTGTTCCTGTTTTTTCCTCTAATAACACACAGACACACAGACACACACAGACACGCAGATACACACACAGACACACACATAGACAGACACACACACACAGACACAGACAGACACACACACAGACACACACACAGATACACACACAGATACAGACAGAGATACAGACAGACACACAGACACACAGACACACACAGACACACACAGACACAGACAAACACACAGACACACAGACACACACACACAGACAAACACACAGACACACACACAGATACAGACACACACACACACCCACAGACACACACACAGACACACACAGACACAGACAAACACACAGACACACACACACAGACAAACACACAGACACACACACAGATACAGACACACACACACACACAGACACACACACAGACACACAGACAAACACACAGACACACAGACACACACACAGACAAACACACAGACACACACACAGATACAGACACACACACAAACACAGACACACACACAGACACACACAGACACAGACAAACACACAGACACGCAGACACACACACACAGACAAACACACAGACACACACAGACACACACACACACAGACACACACACAGACACACACACACAGACACACACAGACACACACACACAGATACACACACAGACACACACAGACACACACACAGACACACACACAGACACACACAGACACACACACACACACAGACACACACACACACAGACACACACACAGACACACACACAGACACACACACACACACAGACACACACACAGACACACACACAGACACACACACACAGATACACACACAGACACACACAGACACACACAGGCACACACACAGACACACACACAGACACACACAGACACACACACACACACAGACACACACACACACAGACACACACACAGACACACACACAGACACACACACACACAGACACACACACAGACACACACACAGACACACACACACGGAGCGAGGGAGAATCGGCGCCCCCCCTCCCCCGCCCCTCCCCCTCCGCCTCGTCACAGGCGACGCAGCGCCCGAGCGGCACCCAGCAGACGCCTCTCCAGCTTGTGGTGGTGGTTGTGGTGGTTGTGGTTGTGGTGGTTGGTTTTGGTGGTGGTGGTGGTGGTGGTGGTTGTTGTTGTTGGTGGTGGTGGTGGGGTACGCGATGTGGTGGGGATTGTGAGCTGCGCATTTCGCGGTGAGTCCCTTCTCTTCACGCCCTTCACACACAGACACTCACACACACACAGACACACACACAGACACTCACACACACACAGACACACAGACACACACAGACACACACACACACACAGACACACACAGACACACACACACACAGACACACACACAGACACACACACACAGACACACACAGACACACAGACACACAGACACACACACACACACAGACACACACACACAGACACACACACACAGACACACACACACAGACACACACACACAGACACACTCTCACACACACAGACACACACTCACACACAGAGACACACACACACAGAAACACACAGACACACACACACACACAGACACACACACACACAGACACACACACACAGACACACACAGACACACACACAGACACACACACAGACACACACAGACACACACAGACACACACTCACAGACACACACTCACACACACACACAGACACACACTCACACACACAGACACACACACAGACACACACTCACACACACAGAGACACACACACACAGACACACACACACACAGACACACACACTCTCACACACACTCACACACACAGAGACACACACACACACAGACACACACACACACAGACACACACACTCACACACAGACACACACTCACACTCACACACACTCACACAGACACACACAGACACACAGACACACACACAGACACAGACACACACACAGACACACACACAGACACACACACACAGACACACACACAGACACACAGACACACACACACAGACACAGCCCTGCCAGCTGATGCTGGTTTGTGGTGGTGGTGATGGGGGAGCGGTGGCGCAGCGGTTAGCGCGCTCCGCTGCGCTCACAAACACCGGGGGAGGTGCTCGGGTCGCGACCATCGTCACTGAACGTGCTGCTGGACGCGTCCTCCCCTAGGTAGACTCGGCCTCAAATGCGGTGTCGTTGAACATCGCCACTGGGGGAGACAAAGGCGGTCGGGCGTGGTGGCTGCTGCTGCTGCTGGTCACCCAGTAACATAGGCGCTGTCACTCGCTAAGGGCACTTGCCCCTACAGTCTGGTAAGGCTATACAGTACGAGGGATCTTTGTCTTTGAGTGGTGGTGGTGGTGATGATGATGATGGTGGTGTTATTGGTGATGATGGTGATGTTGGTGGTATTGGTGATGGTGGTGGTGATGTTGATGATGTTGATGGTGGTGATGATGGTAATGATGGTGGTGATGATGGTGGTGGTAATGATGGTGGTGGTGATGTTGATGGTGGTGATGATGGTAATGGTGGTGTTTGTTGTTGTGATGGTGGTGGTGTTATTGGTGATGATGGTGATGTTGGTGGTATTGGTGATGGTGATGTTGATGATGTTGATGGTGGTGATGATGGTAATGGTGGTGTTTGTTGTTGTGATGGTGGTGGTGTTATTGGTGATGATGGTGATGTTGGTGGTATTGGTGATGGTGGTGGTGATGTTGATGATGTTGATGGTGGTGATGATGGTAATGATGGTGGTGATGATGGTGGTGGTAATGATGGTGGTGGTGATGTTGATGGTGGTGATGATGGTAATGTTGGTGTTTGTTGTTGTGATGGTGGTGTTATTGGTGATGATTGTGATGTTGGTGGTATTGGTGATGGTGGTGGTGATGTTGATGGTGGTGATGATGGTAATGATGGTGGTGATGATGGTGACGGTGGTGATAATGGTGGTGATGATGATCGTGATGATGATGGCAGCAGTGATGACGATGTTGCTGCTGATGATGACGGATGGGGGGGTGGTGATGATGATGATGGTGGTAGTGATGGTGGCAACTGTGTTAGTGATGATGATGATGGTGGTAGTGATGGTGGCAACTGTGTTAGTGATGATGATGACAGTGGGAGTGATGGTGATTCTGGTGGTGATGGTGGTGATGGTGATGATGGTGGTAACTGTGTTAGTGATGATGATGACAGTGGGAGTGATGGTGATTCTGGTGGTGATGGTGGTGATGGTGATGATGGTGGTAACTGTGTTAGTGATGATGATGACAGTGGGAGTGATAGTAATGATGGTGATGATGGTAGTGATGGTAGTGATGGTGATAGTTGTGAGTGTGTTAGTGACGGTGGTGATGGTGGTGATGATGGTGATGATGGTGGTGGTGATGACAGTGATGATGGTGGTGATGGTGATGATGGTGGTGATGGTGGTGATGATGGTGGTGATGGTGACGATGATGATGGTGATGATGGTGGTGATGATGGTGATGATGGTGGTGATGGTGGTGATGATGGTGGTGATGGTGTTGATGGTGTTGATGATGGTGGTGATGGCGGTGATAGGTGATGATGGTGATGATGATGGTAGTGATGATGATGGTGATGATGGTGGTGGTGATGATGGTAGTGGTGATGATGGTGGTGGTGATGATGGTGACGATGGTGGTGGTGATGATGGTGATGATGGTGGTGATGATGGTGGTGGTGATGATGGTGGTGATGATGATGGTGGTGGTGATGATGGTGATGATGGTGGTGATGATGGTGATGGTGGTGGTGATGGTGGTGATGGTGGTGGTGATGATGGTGGTGATGATGGTGGTGGTGATGATTATGGTGATGATTATGGTGATGATGATGGTGGTGATAACGGTGGTTAAATGGTGTTGATGATGGTGGTGATGATGGTGTTGATGATGGTGGTGATGGTGATGATGGTGATGATGGTAGTGATGGTAGTGATGGTGATGGTGGTGATGATGGTGGTGATGATGGTGGTGATGATGGTGGTGATGATGGTGACGATGGTGGTAGTGTTGATGGTGGTGATGATAGTGATGGTGATGATGGTGTTGACGGTGATGATGATGGTGGTGATGGTTGTGATGGTGATGATGGTGACGATGATGGTGATGATGATGGTGATGATGATGGTGGTGATGATGGTGATGATGATGGTGGTGATGGTGATGATGGTAACGATGGGAGTGATGATGGTGGTGATGGTGATGATGGTAGTGATGGTGGTGATGGTGATGATGGTGGTGATGATGATGGTGACGATGGTGGTAGTGATGGTGGTGATGGTGATGATGGTGATAACTGTGAGTGTGAGTGTGTTAGTGATAATGATGGTAGTAATGATGATGGTGATGGTGGTGATGATGGTGACGATGATGGGAGTGATGTTGTACCTCATCCTCAGTCATTCATTCCTCGCGTACAACCTCGCGCCATCGCTGTGAGCGTCGCGCTTACTCAGGGAATGAAGCACGGATGGTGAATGAGTCATGGAGAGGGGGGGGGGGGGGTGATACAGGAGGGAATGAATCGGCTAGTGAATGAGTTAGTGGGTGATGCAGGAAGTGAAGTGGTAAACGGGCGAATGATTCGGTGAATGAATCCGCGAATGAGTCAATTCGCTGAATGAGTTATTGATTCAATTCGTGAGTTCAATGGTGAGTGAGTGAATGATTCAGTGAGTGAACGAGTTAGTGGGCGATTCGGTGAATTCATCCATGAATGAGTTAATTGTCTGAACGAGTGATTCACTGATTACGTTATTTAGTGAGTGAATGATTCAATGAATGAGTTAATTGTTGAACGACTCGTTTAGTCATTCAATTCGTGAGTTCATCGGTGAGTGAATGATCCAGTGAATGAATGAGTGATTCGGTGAAGTAACCCATGAATGAGTTAATTGTCTGAAGGAGTGATTCACTGATTACGTTATTTAGTGAGTGAAGGATTCAATGAATGAGTTAATTGTTGAACGACTCGTTTAGTCATTCAATTCGTGAGTTCAACGGTGAGTGAATGATCCAGTGAACGAATGAGTGAGTCGGTGAAGTAATCCATGAATGAGTTAATTGTCTGAAGGAGTGATTCACTGAGTACGTTATTTAGTGAGCGAAGGATTCAATGAATGAGTTAATTGTTGAACGACTCGTTTAGTCATTCAATTCGTGAGTTCAACGGTGAGTGAATGATCCAGTGAATTAATGAGTGAGTGAGTCGGTGAATTAATCTATGAATGAGTCAATTGTCTGAACGAGTGATTCACTGATTACGTTATTTAGTGAGCGAAGGATTCAATGAATGAGTTAATTGTCTGAACGAGTGATTTACTGAGTACGTTATTTAGTGAGTGAATGATTCAATTAACGAGTGATTCAGTGAGTAAATTATTTATTCAGTGACTGATTCAATGAATGAGTTAATTGTTGAACGACTCATTTAGTCATTCAATTCGTGAGTGCAACGGTGAGTGAATGATCCAGTGAATGAATGAGTCGGTGAAGTAACCCATGAATGAGTTAATTGTCTGAAGGAGTGATTCACTGATTACGTTATTTAGTGAGTGAAGGATTCAATGAATGAGTTAATTGTTGAACGACTCGTTTAGTCATTCAACTCGTGAGTTCAACGGTGAGTGAATGATCCAGTGAGTGAATGAGTTCACAGTGTAAGGAGCGATGGAGCTCACGGTTGGGTGAATGACTCGGCGAGTGAGTGAAGTTCGCAATGAGTCGTTCAGGACGTGACCGATTCGGTGAGTGAATCATTCAGTGAGTGAATGAGTGAGTCGTTGTTTCATCGAGTGAACGACTCAATTTGGGCAAATGATGGAATGGAGAGTGCCAACAACACTTCTAGATTTCAACCGTGATGATGGTTACAACCGTGATGATGGTTACACACCATGCAAAAAAGACTTAACTACACTTATTTGGTCCATCTTATTTGACAGACAACTATTACATGTTATTGATAGACAGCCAGGCTTGTTTTACCATGTTTAGTTGTTTTCTTTTTTCACACTATTGTTATGTAGGCCAGGCTTAGTCACAAACCGTACCTCTCCATAACAAAGGCTCAGCCTTTTGTTATGCAAGTCTATTCTTAGTCTTAAGCCTCACCTTACCATATTAATAAAAAGTGTGCCGTACTTGGCCCTTCCCCTCTCCAACCATTATATGAACGGAGTGGTAGCTCTTGTAATCTCTCATTTACTTGATGCAGCTGTCGTGGCTGTGACGGTTCCACCTGAAGACGGAAGCTTGTGTTGCCTCCGAAACGTCGTGATTTTAATTTTAATTTTATTTTACATTTATTAATTTAAATGTTTTACCTACGTGACTTTACCGAAAAAACCTATGAATATGCCAACAACAAAACGGATCAACGTGAAGTAAGAATGAACGAGTGAGAGATTCAGTGAGTTTCATCGTTTTGATATGAACGACTTCGTAGTAGTTATCAGTGGGCAATATTCACGTTCAAACTTAATTTGGAGCTTTCGTGACTGCAGGAATTACTCTGTGAATCTTTCGGTAAAGTCACGTATGAAGATAAAATAATAAATTAAACACTAGCATACGACGTTTCCATTGCAACACAAGCAATCGTCATCAGGTACAAATGAAATAGAAACACAAATCCGGTTTTATTGCCAGAGAGGGTACAAACTAATTCTCGTTTCGTCCATCGGGGTTGTGTTACAAGTTTCAAGATTGACGCTCCATCTCTCTCCTCCGTCTCTTCTTGTCCGCAGGAGTGGAGTTGTGGAGAGGGAGGGGACTCGCTCCACCCCACCGCATCTAACGAGGAGGACAGAGACACACACAGACACACACACAGACACACACAGACACAGCCACGCACACAGATCACTGCTTTTTGTGTTTAGTTTGATGTCCTTCCCTCACACCTCCGATTAGTACGATTGGCTACGTACGGTGCGAAAGAAGTCCAGCGTACACACACAGACAAGACACACAGACACACACGGACACCCACGGACGGACGGACGGACACACAGAGAGGGAGCGAGGCTCCGAGTGAGCGGTGCGTGATGGAGGCGATTTGGGTCTACCAGTTCCGTCTCATCCTCGTAGGGGACTCCACGGTGGGGAAGTCCTCGCTGCTCAAGGTGAGGCTGTTACGGCTCCACGGGGGATCTTTGTGTGATGCCCTCATCGCGTGTCCATTTGGCTGCTGCGTAATAACGACATTATCAGTGGCGTAGTAACGACATCAGTGGCGTAGTAACGATAGTATCAGTGACGTAGTAACTACATTCCTTCTTGATGGTTTCCACCATGTAGATCTCAGACATTCCTTCTTGATGGTTTCCACCGTGTAGATCTCAGACATTCCTTCTTGATGGTTTCCACCGTGTAGATCTCAGACATTCCTTCTTGATGGTTTCCACCTTGTAGATCTCCAAAAGGCGGCGATGTCGTCCACCTACAGTAGCTCCCCCTTATGTCCCCGCTCTTCCACGCCCCGGAAACTTCCAGCACTTTCTCCCGGTAGATGCTTCCAGCAGACTCCACCGTCTTGTACTTCCCTTCTCGAACCTTCCCTCGTACAGGACCCTGCACCTGTTTGCACCCCATCTCCACTGACCCCACGAGAACCATTTGCCTTGTACAGTACCCTACATTGAATTTCGATTTAAAGCTTTCGTGACTGCAGGGATTCATCTTCGTGGTTCTTTCGGTAAAGTCATCACGTAGAATGGAAATAATAAAATAATAAAATAAAACATTATAAAATAATTCTCACGACGTTTCGGCCACAACGCAAGCAGCCGTCCGCAGGTGAAGACCAGGTCTGTCGGGGAGACAGCGTCTGAATTCAGACGCTGTCTACCCTACATTAGTAGTAGGAGTGGTAGATATCGCAGCCTCCACCAATTGCCATAATCCCCATCATCATCATCATCATCTTCAACAACTCACGGTCTCAAACATTTCACGCTGTAGGTGGGGGGGGGGGGGGCAAACTCTCCTGGTCTTTGCAAAAATGCAGCCGCCCACTAATAGCTCCGTATTTGTCAGGAGTGGTTAGAATGAGCTCTTTGCAATCTTTACGTTACGAAATGGGACGTTTTTCTAAAATCCTTTATATTAAGTTCACTCGCTTGCTTGCTTGCGCGCTTACGACCGTGCAAATCTTTCGGTCGTTTTTTAACCCACTTCCCGTGATCCAATCGAGCTGACGTTTTGCACACAGACTCGTTGTGCGTGACAATTTATTTTCGTGAACATTTTTTTTTCCATAACTTTACACTTTTTAGGAATTTTTTTTATATTAAATTACCAATTGCTTAATGGTGACAGGCAATCATCTGACCCATAGGTGGCAGCCATCTCAAGCCAGAGGACGAGAGGACTCTAGCCGCCACGCATATAAAGGATTTATAGTGAAAAACTTTGCTTTTACGGGTTAATTTTTTGACATTATGAAAAAATAAGAGTAGGTTTCATACTACTCTTTGCTTTTTAGGGTAAAGTCACGTGGGTAAAAAATAAAATAAATGAAAACAACTAAATTAAATCACGACGTTTCGGGCGCAACACAAGCGTCCTTCTTCATGTGGGGAGAACTTAGCGAAAGCACAACCACTTAAGTGTGTCGTTAAGTGTGTCTCACACACTTAAGCACTATGAGACATCTCCTTTACCAGTGGCAAAATATAGTAATAGGTTTTTACCCTTTCAACTGGTACAAACACTGACACCTTTATGCAAGGCATCATGTTTGCAATAACCACAAAACAAGCAGTCAAAATGCAAACAAAAAGAAACAACTCTGATAATGATATGCACTGTCCTTGAAGTTTATTGGTCCACACCCAAGACAGCTTTTCTTAGAGCCTAGTCTCCAAAAGGCGTCATCTGGTCCAAGACCAATGTTGCATTGTGGCCGAAACGTCGTGAGAATTAGATTTTATTATGTTTTATTTTTATTATTTTATTATTTCCCTTCTACGTGACTTTACCGAAAGAACCCAGAAGATGAATCCCTGCTGCAGTCACGAAAGCTTTAAATCGAAATTTTCTATGTTTGTTTTCTCATTCATTCGTACCTGACGATGGTTGCTTGTGTTGCAATCGAAACGTCGTACACACACACGTCCACACACACGTCCACACACACACACGTCCACACACACACACACGTCCACACACATGTCCACACACACACACGTCCACACACACGTCCACACACACACACGTCCACACACACACACACGTCCACACACATGTCCACACACACACACGTCCACACACACACACGTCCACACACACACGTCCACACACACGTCCACACACACGTCCACACACACGTCCACACACACGTCCACACACACGTCCACACACACACACGTCCACACACACCCACACACACACGTACACACACACACGTCCACACACACACGTCCACACACACACGTACACACACACACACGTCCACACACACACACGTCCACACACACGTCCACACACACACACACGTCCACACACGTCCACACACACACACGTCCACACACACACACGTACACACACGTCCACACACACACACGTCCACACACACACACGTCCACACACACACGTCCACACACACACACACACACACACACGTACACACACGTCCACACACACACACGTCCACACACACACACACACGTCCACACACACACACGTCCACACACACACGTACACACACACGTCCACACACACGTCCACACACACACACGTCCACACACACACACACGTCCACACACACACACACGTCCACACACACACACACGTCCACACACACGTCCACACACACGTCCACACACACACACGTCCACACACACACACACGTCCACACACACACACACGTCCACACACACGTCCACACACACACACGTCCACACACACACACACGTCCACACACACACACACGTCCACACACACGTCCACACACACGTCCACACACACACACACGTCCACACACACACACACGTCCACACACACACACGTACACACACGTCCACACACACACACGTCCACACACACCCACACACACACGTCCACATACACACACGTCCACACACACACACACGTACACACACGTCCACACATACACACGTCCACACACACACACGTCCACACACACACACACGTACACACACGTCCACACACACACACGTCCACACACACACACGTCCACACACACACACGTCCACACACACGTCCACACACACACACACACGTCCACACACACACACGTCCACACACACGTCCACACACACACACGTCCACACACACACACACGTCCACACACACGTCCACACACACGTCCACACACACGTCCACACACACGCACACACACGTACACACACGTCCACACACACACACGTCCACACACACACACACGTCCACACACACGTCCACACACACACACACGTCCACACACACACACACGTCCACACACACACACGTCCACACACACACACGTCCACACACACACACGTCCACACACACACACACGTCCACACACACGTCCACACACACACACACGTCCACACACACACGTCCACACACACACACGTCCACACACACACACACGTCCACACACACACGTCCACACACACACACACGTCCACACACACACACACGTCCACACACACACACGTCCACACACACGCACACGTCCACACACACACACGTCCACACACACACACACGTCCACACACACACACGTCCACACACACACACACACGTCCACACACACACACGTCCACACACACACACACGTCCACACACACGTCCACACACACGCACACACACGTACACACACGTCCACACACACACACACACGTCCACACACACACGTCCACACACACACACGTCCACACACACACACACACGTCCACACACACGTCCACACACACGCACACACACGCACACACACGTCCACACACACGCACACGTCCACACACACACGTCCACACACACACACGTCCACACACGCGCAGAGGTTCACGGAGGGCAAGTTCGTGGACATCTCGGACCCCACGGTGGGTGTGGACTTCTTTGCGCGCCTCGTCGAGATCGAGCCGGGCAAGCGGATCAAGCTGCAGCTGTGGGACACGGCGGGACAGGAGCGCTTCCGGTGAGAGGCTCACCACCGCACACACCGCACACACCACATAGACCACACACACCGCACACACCACATAGACCACACACACACCGCACACACCGCATAGACCACACACACACCGCACACACCGCACACACCACATAGACCACACACACCGCACACACCACATAGACCACACACACCGCACACACCACATAGACCACACACACCGCACACACCACATAGACCACACACCACACACACACAGCACACACCGCACACACCACATAGACCACACACCGCACACACCACATAGACCACACACACCGCACACACCACATAGACCACACACCACACACACACCGCACACACCGCACACACCACATAGACCACACACACCGCACACACCACATAGACCACACACCACACACACACCGCACACACCGCACACACCACATAGACCACACACCACACACACACCGCACACACCGCACACACCACATAGACCACACACACCGCACACACCACATAGACCACACACCACACACACACCGCACACACCGCACACACCACATAGACCACACACCACACACACACCGCACACACCGCACACACCACATAGACCACACACACCGCACACACCACATAGACCACACACCACACACACCGCACACACCACATAGACCACACACACCACATAGACCACACACCACATAGACCACACACACCGCACACACCACACGCCGCACACACCACACACACCACACACACCACATAGACCACACACACCGCACACACCACACGCCGCACACACCACACACACCACACACACCACATAGACCACACACACCGCACACACCACACGCCGCACACACCACACACACCACACACACCACATAGACCACACACACCACACACACCACATAGACCACACACACCACACACTACACACACCGCACACACCACACACACCACATATACCACACACCGCACGCTACACACACCGCACACACCGCACACACATATACCACACACCGCACGTGGAACACACACCGCACACACCGCGGCACACACCGCACGTGTCGCAAGTGTCGCACACACCACACACACACACCGCACGCACCGCACACACAACACCCGGTGCTGGTGGTTGCCATGGTGGTCGCCATGGTGGTCGCCATGGTGGTTGCCATGGTGGTCGCCACGGTGGTTGCCATGGTGGTTGCCATGGTGGTCGCCATGGTGGTTGCCATGGTGGTCGCCATGATGGTTGCCATGGTGGTCGCCATGGTGGTTGCCATGGTGGTCGCCATGATGGTTGCCACGGTGGTCGCCATGGTGGTTGCCATGGTGGTCGCCATGATGGTCGCCACGGTGGTTGCCATGATGATTGCCACGGTGGTTGCCATGGTGGTCGCCATGATGGTTGCCATGGTGGTCGCCATGATGGTCGCCATGGTGGTCGCCACGATGGTTGCCATGATGGTTGCCATGGTAGTCGCCATGGTGGTTGCCAGGGTGGTTGCCATGGTGGTCGCCATGATGGTTGCCATGGTGGTCGCCATGGTGGTTGCCATGGTGGTCGCCATGATGGTTGCCACGGTGGTCGCCATGGTGGTTGCCATGGTGGTCGCCATGATGGTCGCCACGGTGGTTGCCATGATGGTTGCCACGGTGGTTGCCATGGTGGTCGCCATGATGGTTGCCATGGTGGTCGCCATGATGGTCGCCATGGTGGTCGCCACGATGGTTGCCATGGTGGTTGCCATGGTAGTCGCCATGGTGGTTGCCAGGGTGGTCGCCATGATGGTTGCCATGGTGGTCGCCATGATGGTTGCCATGGTGGTCGCCATGATGGTCGCCATGGTGGTCGCCATGGTGGTTGCCACGGTGGTCGCCACGGTGGTTGCTACGATGGTTGCCATGGTGGTCGCCATGATGGTTGCCATGATGGTTGCCATGGTGGTCGCCACGATGGTTGCCATGGTAGTCACCACGATGGTTGCCACGGTATATTGTTAGGGGGGGTGACGGCGAATAAATGACGACGTCCGTTGTTGTTATTGTGACGTCGGCGGCGACGGTTGGACGTCACGTGCCCCTCCCCCAACCCCCCCGCCCCTCTCCCCGCCCCCCCACGCACGCGGCAGCTCCATCACGCGCTCCTACTACCGCAACTCTGTGGGCGGCATGCTGGTGTTCGACATCACGAACCGGCGGTCGTTTGAGCACGCCAGGGACTGGCTGGAGGAGGCGAGGATGCACACGCAGCCGTCGCACATCGTCTTCATGCTGGTGCGGGGCGCAAACAACACTCGCCACCACCGCTCGCCACCACCACTCGCCACCACCACTCGCCACCACCACTCGCCACCACCACTCGCCACCACCACTCGCCACCACCACTCGCCACCACCACCACCACCACCGCCATCATGATAGCCGCCAACAACACTCGCCACCACCACCATCGTGATGATAGCTGCCACCACCACTCACCACCACCACCATGATAGCTGCTCCCACCACTCACCACCACCACCGTGATAGCTGCTACCACCACTCACCACCACCATCATGATAGCTGCCACCACCACTCACCACCACCATCATGATAGCTGCTCCCACCACTCGCCACCACCACCACTGTGATAGCTGCCACCACCACTCGCCACCACCACCATGACAGCTGCTACCACCACTGACCACCACCACCATGATAGCTGCTGCCACCACTCACCACCACCACCATGATAGCTGCTACCAACACTCACCACCACCACCGTGACAGCTGCTTCCACCACTCACCACCACCACTCACCACCACCACCATGATAGCTGCTGCCACCACTCACCACCACCACCATGATAGCTGCCACCACCACTCACCACCACCACCGTGATAGCTGCTACCAACACTCACCACCACCACCATGATAGCTGCCACCACCACTCACCACCACCACCACCATGATAGCTGCTGCCACCACTCACCACCACCACCATGATAGCTGCTACCAACACTCACCACCACCACCACCGTGACAGCTGCTACCACCACTCGCCACCACCACCGTGATAGCTGCAACCACCACTCACCACCACCACCATGATAGCTGCCACCACCACTCACCACCACCACCACCGTGATAGCTGCTGCCACCACTCACCACCACCACCATGATAGCTGCCACCACCACTCACCACCACCACCGTGATAGCTGCTGCCACCACTCACCACCACCACCATGATAGCTGCCACCACCACTCACCACCACCGTGATAGCTGCTGCCACCACTCACCACCACCACCATGATAGCTGCCACCACCACTCACCACCACCACCGTGATAGCTGCTGCCACCACTCACCACCACCACCATGATAGCTGCCACCACCACTCACCACCACCGTGATAGCTGCTACCACCACTCACCACCACCACCACCGTGATAGCTGCTGCCACCACTCACCACCACCACCACCGTGATAGCTGCTACCACCACTCACCACCACCACCACCACCACCACCGTGATAGCTGCTGCCACCACTCACCACCACCACCATGATAGCTGCTTCCACCACTCACCACCACCACCATGACAGCTGCTACCACCACTCACCACCACCACCATGATAGCTGCTACCACCACTCACCACCACTCACCACCACCACCGTGATAGCTGCCACCACCACTCACCACCACCACCATGATAGCTGCTACCACCACTCACCACCACCACCATGATAGCTGCTACCACCACTCACCACCACCACCACCATGATAGCTGCTACCACCACTCACCACCACTCACCACCACCACCATGATAGCTGCCACCACCACTCACCACCACCACCATGATAGCTGCTACCACCACTCACCACCACCACCATGATAGCTGCTACCACCACCACCACCACCATGATAGCTGCTACCACCACTCACCACCACTCACCACCACCACCGTGATAGCTGCCACCACCACTCACCACCACCACCATGATAGCTGCCAACAACACTCACCACCACCACCACGATAGCTGCCACCACCACTCACCACCACCACTCACCACCACCACCATGATAGCTGCCACCACCACTCACCACCACCACTCACCACCACCACCATGATAGCTGCCAACAACACTCACCACCACCACTCACCACCACCACCATGATAGCTGCCAACAACACTCACCACCACCACTCACCACCACCACCATGATAGCTGCCAACAACACTCACCACCACCACCACTACCACCACCATGATAGCTGCCACCACCACTCACCACCACCACTCACCACCACCACCATGATAGCTGCCACCACCACTCACCACCACCACTCACCACCACCACCATGATAGCTGCCAACAACACTCACCACCACCACCACCACCATGATAGCTGCCAACAACACTCACCACCACCACTCACCACCACCACCATGATAGCTGCCACCACCACTCACCACCACCACTCACCACCACCACCATGATAGCTGCTCCCACCACTCGCCACCACCACCATGATAGCTGCCACCACCACTCGTCACCACCACCATGATAGCTGCCACCACCACTCACCACCACCACCATGATAGCTGCTGCCACCACTCACCACCACCACCATGATAGCTGCTGCCACCACCACTCGCCACCACCATCATGATAGCTGCCACCACCACTCACCACCACCACCATGATAGCTGCTCCCACCACTCACCACCACCACCACCATGATAGCTGCCACCACCACTCACCACCACCACCATGATAGCTGCTACCAACACTCGCCACCACCACCATGATAGCTGCCACCACCACTCGTCACCACCACCATGATAGCTGCTACCACCACTCACCACCACCATGACAGCTGCTCCCACCACTCACCACCATCATGATAGCTGCTACCACCACTCACCACCACCATCATGATAGCTGCTCCCACCACTCACCACCACCACCGTGATAGCTGCTCCCACCACTCACCACCACCATGACAGCTGCTACCACCACTCACCACCACCATCATGATAGCTGCTCCCACCACTCACCACCACCATGACAGCTGCTCCCACCACTCACCACCATCATGATAGCTGCTCCCACCACTCACCACCACCATGACAGCTGCTACCACCACTCACCACCACCATCATGATAGCTGCTCCCACCACTCACCACCACCACCGTGATAGCTGCTCCCACCACTCACCACCACCATGACAGCTGCTCCCACCACTCACCACCATCATGATAGCTGCTACCACCACTCACCACCACCACCATGACAGCTGCTACCACCACTCACCACCACCATCATGATAGCTGCTCCCACCACTCACCACCACCATGACAGCTGCTCCCACCACTCACCACCATCATGATAGCTGCTACCACCACTCACCACCACCACCATGACAGCTGCTCCCACCACTCACCACCATCATGATAGCTGCTCCCACCACTCACCACCACCATGACAGCTGCTCCCACCACTCACCACCATCATGATAGCTGCTACCACCACTCACCACCACCACCATGACAGCTGCTCCCACCACTCACCACCATCATGATAGCTGCTCCCACCACTCACCACCACCATGACAGCTGCTCCCACCACTCACCACCATCATGATAGCTGCTACCACCACTCACCACCACCACCATGACAGCTGCTCCCACCACTCACCACCATCATGATAGCTGCTCCCACCACTCACCACCACCATGACAGCTGCTCCCACCACTCACCACCATCATGATAGCTGCTCCCACCACTCACCACCACCATCATGATAGCTGCTCCCACCACTCACCACCACCATGACAGCTGCTCCCACCACTCACCACCATCATGATAGCTGCTCCCACCACTCACCACCGTGATAGCTGCTCCCACCACTCACCACCACCACCATGATAGCTGCCACCACCACTCACCACCACCACCATGATAGCTGCTACCAACACTCGCCACCATGACCACCACCAACCACCGCCACAACCTTTTTCTCTTATTGGTTCTTTCGGCAAAGTCACGTAGAAGGGAGATAATGAAATAATACAAATGAAACATCATAAAATAATACAATTCTCACGACGTTTCGGCCACAACGCAAGCAGCCGTCCTCAGGTGCAGAACAGGTCTGTCGGAAAGACGGCGTCTGAATGGGCACCACCAAGCTTGGCAGCGTATATTTAAGCTGCTGGGTTGGAGGGGGAAGAGCGCCTTGACAAAGGAATTTGCATATCAACAGAGGAATTTTGCATATTTATGGAAAATGCAGATACGTCATTAGTCACTACTTGTGGAATGCGTAAGAGGTGGGGGGGGTCTCAAAGTCATGTTATGCCCGTGCATTCTGTAGGATTAGCAGCAACAAAGGGAGGAGGTAGGGTTAGCAGTAATAGAGGGAAGGAATGTTAATAGTAAGGAGCTGTAGAAGATGAATCCCTGCAGTCACGAAAGCTTTAAATCGAAATTACACCACCACAACCTTCACCTTTCGCGTTCCATTGCTTTTATGGCTTTATTTTGGTGATTTTCGAAAAGTTTTTTGGTTTGGCCATGTTCGTTTGTTGTAGTACGGAGTTAGACTAATGGCCTTAATCTAAGTTGTCTTGTGGTTGTTGTTGTTGTTTGACTTGCATCCCACTGGGATTTTTGCACACAGCGTTGGTGTACGGTGATTTTTTCTGCAATATTTTGGATTTTCTGTTCGCACTTAGTCACATAGTCACTTTAAGATGTTTTTTGTTCATGTTTTTTTTTTCTGTTTGTTGCACCCGATTCAAGAGCCGAATGGCTCACAGGGCTACACCTAATCAATGAACTTTTAACTTTATTTTATTATGTTTAATTTTTATTATTTTATTATTTCCATTCTACGTGACTTTACCGAAAGAACCAAGAAGAAGAACTTTGAACTTTGTGTCCACAGCTGCCGCCGCCGCTGCCACTCACCGCACTTGCCCCAGCAGCAGCCAGCCAGGGGTGGTGAACCTTTACCTCTACCTCTACCCCTCTCTCCCGGGGTAGGTGGGCCACAAGAGTGACCTGTCGGAGCAGCGTCGCCAGGTGGAGCGCAGCGAGGCGGAGCGCTTCGCGGCTCAGCACGGCCTGCGCTACGTGGAGACCAGCGCGCGCGACGGGGACAACGTGGAGCGCGCCTTCACGCAGCTCACGGCCGACATCTACGCGCTGGTGCGCGCCGGACACATCCCCCTGCAGGACGGATGGGAGGGCGTCAAGAGCGGCTTCGTGCCCAACACGGTGCACTCGTCGGACGAGGCGCCGCGGGCACGCGTCTGCTGGTGCTAGCGTCTGCTGGTGCTAGCACGGGCCTCACCCTCACCCCCCTTCCGTTACACAGATAACCACGGATATCCACGCACATCGCCACACAGATACCTACGCTCATCGCCACACACTCACACACACACCAACCCACGCACACCGCCACCCACTCACACTGCCACACACTCACACCCCCACACCTACCCACGCACATCGCCACACACTCACACCCCCACACACCCATCTACCTACCAACCCACACACACCACCACCCACTCACACCCCCACTCACCCACCCACTCACACCCACCAACCTATGCACACCACCACCCACTCACACCCCCACCCACCAACCCACACACACCCCCACACACCCACCCACCAACCCACGCACACCATCACCCACTCACACACCCCACACCTACTCATGCACACTACTACCCACTCACACCCCCATCCACCCACCCATGCACACCACCACACACTCACACCCCCACACCCCCACCTACCTACCACCACACACCAACCCACTTGCACCCGACCCAACCCACCCTCGTTAGACCCCCAACTCGAGAACCCCCGTAATAGCCGCGGAATCACATCATCATCATCATCACCATCGTCGTCATCATCGTCGTCGTCGTCATCATCGTCGTCATCACCATCATCGTCGTCATCGTCGTCGTCATCGCACTGCTCTCAAACCCAACCCAATGGTTTCAAATATTGTGGAGGCCCTCACACTCGCACACTGATCACGACGACGACGGTGACGATGACGACGTCTCGTCGTCGAAAGCGCCAACCCCCCCCCCACCCAACCCTGCCCCTCGCCTCTGAAAGTGAGCGAAGAGCCGCTGGGGGTTAGAGAGACGGTGGTTCTTCTTCACCGGATCACGCGAGGCATGGCCAGGTTTTCTTTTAGAAGGTAAATCATCGCAAACACACAAGCTAGGCACAGGGCAACGTCAGTACCGACCTGTTAGTTTCACCTTAAGCCTCTGCGTGTTTGTTCCAGAGGTCGCAAATGGGTTTTGATCCCTTACCCGTACCCGGCCGCACCAGGGTCGCAAATGGGAACCCGTACCCGGCCGGGTACGGGTAGCCGTTCCCTACCCGTACCCGTACCCTACCCGAAATGAGTGACAAAAAGTTACTCACCAGTGACTCACGGCCTACCCGTACCCGTACCCGGCCACACCAGGGTCAGAAATGGGTACCCGTACCCTACCCGTACCCGTACCCTACCCGAAATGAGTGACAAACGGCTACTCACCAGAGACTCACGGCCTACCCGTACCCGGCCGCACCAGGGTCGCAAACGGGTAGCCGGGTATGGGGTAGGGTACGGGTATCGGGTACCCGGTTGCGACCTCTGTGTGTTTGTTCACACTGCAGCGACGATTGACAGCCCAAGGGGTGCAAGGCCGCAGTCGGGGTGAACAGACGTCGGGGTCAGGGGGTCACTGCCCATGCTCTCTACGTCGTCCCGTTCCGTCCAACCGCACCCACCACTAAACCCACCACTAAACCCACCACCGCACCCACCACTAAACCCACCCACCACCGCACCCATCCACCAGCCCACCCATCCACCAACCGCACCCACCACTAAACTCACCAGCCCACCCATCCACCAACCGCACCCACCACTAAACTCACCAGCCCACCCATCCACCAACCACACCCACCACCGCGTCGCTAGGCAGTCTTTAGCAGCTTTCTCTGTCTCACCCCAAGACAGACCCATGGTCTCTAGTTAGTCTAGAACGGTGTGTTGCTAGGCAGTCTTTAGCAGATTTCTCTGTCTCACCCCAAGACAGACCCATGGTCTCTAGTTGGTCTAGAACGGTGTGTTGCTAGGCAGTCTTTAGCAGCTTTCTCTGACTCACCCCAAGACAGGCCCATGGTCTTTAGTTGGTCTAAAACGGTGCCTCGCTAGGCAGTCTTTAGCAGCTCTCTCTGCCTCACCCCAAGACAGGCCCATGGTCTTTAGTTGGTCTAGAACGGTGCGTTGTCAGGCAGTCTTTAGCAGCTTTCTCTGCCTCACCCCAAGACAGGCCCATGGTCTCTAGTTGGTCTAGAACGGTGCCTCGCTAGGCAGTCTTTAGCAGCTTTCTCTGCCTCACCCAAGACAGGCCCATGGTCTTTAGTTGGTCCAGAACGGAGCGACGCTAGGCAGTCTTTAGCAGCTTTCTCTGCCTCACCCCAAGACAGGCCCATGGTCTCTAGTTGGTCTAGAACGGTGCGTTGCTAGGCAGTCTACGGCCTGCCCCATGGTCTCTTCTCTCGTGGTGTCCACCGTGGGGGAGTTTTCGCCACGGACTCAGCGGGTTCCATCCTCAGCACGTGTCCCAGAGTCTTTCTCCCTGTTCTGTCCTACGTCTTCAATTGGTCTCGATGTTACAGGTTCCGGTTCGAAATCTTGTTTGCCAGGAGATATTTCTCCTTAGGCAGTTGTTGTGAAAGGTTCATAGGGGGGAGGTCATGTCTGCCTATCAAGGGTGGGGGGGGGGGGTTAATTACTGTCGTTTTAAATTAATGATCAAATCGTTTAAGATATTTATTTATTGTCGTTTTAAATTAATGAATTATCAAATCGTTTTGAATATTTATGTTATTTATTATTATTTTTTGTACTTTTTAAAACGCGATGTCGGTGGTGGAGTTTAACTTTTAAGTTAGGAGTCAACTGTCCCAAACAACATCCCTTACTTCGTAGTCCAGTAAGTCCCGGGTTGCCGAAGACCCCCGGGGACTTACGGAGATTCTTCCTTAGGGAAATGCCCCCCGCCCCCCCATGAGTCGCGTTAAACAAAAACAAAAAACGAAACACGCCTAAAACGTCCGCGTTAGTTAGGCGAGCGCAAAGTAGTGCGGCGCGGATGAACACCGCGGAGCGAGGAGGCGTAAGTCGGCCGACCGCCTCACGCCTCGTCGCTCCGCCAAAACGCCACCCTCACCGAGCTTCGGCAGGATGAAGGGAATTCGGATTTTTACAGGTGGGAACAACAGGTTCCACACTGCCCACCAGGGATTATTTGTCTGTCTGTCTGTCGTGCATAGCCGCGTGACACGGATCGCACGAATGCGCTGTCCAACCAAGCTCCTACCTGTCCACTCCGAATGAACATGTTTGTTTGTAGCGTTGCGGAGATTGTTTTCCTTTTGTAGCATTGCATCATCGTTCGTTCCCTGGATGCACGAGTTTAATAATGGTGGGGGGGGGGGGGGGGTGTAGTGTTTGGGTAGATATTCGGTGGAATTAAAGAATCGTGGGAGGTGCGGGGAGCAATATGATGTGGGCAGCGATAGAAAATGGGCGACGGCGCGACACGGCGCCGGGAGAAAACGAACCCGGCTATCGGGTAGTAGGGGAGGCCACAACTATTGCCGGCTCTGGGATGTTTATCGATAATTTTCAGGGGGTGGAGGGGAGATTTGTTTAGTTTCCGACACGCGGAAAATCCTGGGTTACGGATCGTTCTGGAGAACCTAACCCTTGCGTGAGCCGGGGACTGCCCCAATTAAGCCGACAGTGGAAAAGCCCCATTGGAACCTCGAGCTCTCATACTCTGATGGTGCGTTGTCTTTGAGTTGTGCGCCTTTTGGCGTCATCTGGTCCAACACCATGTGAGACTAGGCTCTAAGGAAAGCTGTCTCGGGTGTGGACCAATCAACTTCAAGGACAGTGCATACATTATCAGAGTTGTGTTTTTTGTTTGCATTATGACTGCAGGTATTGTGGTCTATGCAAACATGACTCCTTGTAAAAAGGTGTCAGTTTTGTTGCCAGATAGAAGGGTAAAAAAACAATTATCGGTGGAAAAGCCGTTGACGATGAACGAAATTTCATTGTTTTTTTTTTCTTTTCCATCCACCACGCGCGGTTATTTTGTTTCGAAGGCCACATCGTCCCCTGTCCTGGAGCCGCGGGATATGCCCCGTCCACCACGAGTTGGCCCAGCGGCAGGCCAGGCCACGTGCGGGTGGGGTAGCGCCATCCTCCTACCAACGTCGAACGGTCATCTCGAATCTGGAGCGTCGCCGCCGCCGGTCGAAACGAACGTTCGTGTCTCGTTCGTCGTTGAAGCCCCCCGGCGAGTAGCTCAGTGGTGGAGCTTCCCGATGAGACCCCGGGTTGGCGAAACGTCGGGCGCCGGAGTTCGCTCGCTTTGCACGTGGCTCGAGCGAGAGGCCGAGGGGCTGGAAGGCCACTTCGTTGAGACGCGGAAACAAGGGGCACTGTTTGTTGATGTTTTTGGAGCCGTTTCTTTGAACGCATCGACGCGATTTCTCGTCGGTGGGTCACGGAGTTCGTCCCGGTCGCTCCCAACACGACTGACCGAGCGACTGACCGAGCGAGTCCACTCCACCCTGCTCCTCCTTGACAAACGACCCAATCGTAAGCGCCCCTTCCCCACGTTGCGGTGAGACCACATTGTTACCTGTAATTGTTGATTCTGTAAAACAAAAAAATAACGATAATACTAATTTAGAGTAACGTTTTTGCGTGTAAATTAAAGCGATTCAAGCCCCCCATTACGTTGGCTCTGTGTGTGCATTCTTTTTCTGTTTCAATTGCCACGAATTCCACTCGACGACAACTTCGTCGTACATCGAGAGAGGACCGCAGAACTTGGGCAACCTCATCGCCACCACCGCTGTGGAGGGGGGGACGTGGCGGATTGACGCGGGCAGGAAGATGCAAGAGTCGTGTGTGCATGCGCCCCTGGCGGGGGGTCTGCAATGTGACCCGAAAAAGAATCTGCTCCCCAGCGAACGTTTGCCCTCCTCGGAGGGCATTTCATGAGCGACCGTGAAGATCTACGTCGGTTTTGTTTCCCCCCCCTTTAGCCACACGGCACGCACGGACGCTGGCCACGCGTCTTGATTTAAAGCTTTCGTGACTGCAGGAAACCATCTTCTGTGGTTCTTTCGGTAAAGTCCACGTGGGTAGAAAAACTACATTGTGTTTTTTTCGGTAAAGTCACGTAGGTCCGCGTGGAGGGGATTCATTCTAGATTTGAAGCTTTCGTGACTGCAAGGATTACATCGTGCTACCAGGTGCGAAGGCGGCCTCAACGTGAGCTGCAGTGGAGCTCTTCGCTTGTCACAAGCGAACTCCCCGTCACAAATGAAAGCAGCTCTACCGAGCCGGAGGTCCAATATCGCCATCGCTCGCTCGTGGCCAATTGTCGGCGGAGCTTCTGTTCAGCCGCCCGCTCTATTCCCCGCCGATGAGTTGCGTTGCCTATTGAAGCGAGGCAAAAATTCCAAGATACAAGTTCTAAAATACAACTTCTTGGTTCTTTCGGTAAAGTCACGTAGAATGGAAATAATAAAATAATAAAAATAAGGCAGCCCCGAGCCAGAGCCGTCGCTCCCGGCGGCTCTGGCTCGCCTGAGCCACGGTCAGCGCAGCCCCGAGCCCGAGCCGAGCCGTGGCCGAGAACCCGGGGCCCCGAATAGTCTGAGAGGCGCGTCACAGGCAGAGGCGCTACTCTGGACACAAACGCAGCAGCAGTAGTAGCAGTAGTAGCAGCAGTAGTAGCAGTAGCAGCAGGGGTGCTACTCTGGACACAAACACAGCAGTAGTAGCAGTAGTAGTCGCAGTAGTAGTAGCAGCAGCAGCAGTAGCAGCAGCAGTAGCAGCAGCAGCAGCAGTAGTAGCAGTAGTAGCAGCAGTAGCAGTAGTAGCAGCAGCAGTAGCAGCAGTAGTAGCAGCAGTAGTAGTAGTAGCAGCAGTAGCAGCAGCAGTAGTAGCAGCAGTAGTAGCAGCAGTAGTAGTAGCAGCAGCAGTAGTAGCAGCAGTAGTAGTAGTAGCAGCAGTAGCAGCAGCAGTAGTAGCAGCAGTAGCAGCAGCAGCAGCAGCAGCAGTAGTAGTAGCAGCAGCAGCAGTAGTAGCAGCAGTAGCAGCAGTAGTAGTAGCAGCAGTAGCAGCAGCAGTAGTAGTAGCAGCAGCAGTAGTAGTAGTAGCAGTAGTAGTAGCAGGGGCAGCAGTAGCAGCAATAGTAGCAGCAGTAGTAGTAGCAGCAGCAGCAGTAGTAGTAGTAGTAGCAGGGGCAGCAGTAGCAGCAATAGTAGCAGCAGGGGCAGCAGGGGCGACAACACACGGAGACGCTTCGAGCGGCCAAACTCAACTTTATTGTTCTCGCTCCGGCGCCGGCCTGCCCCACATGTGACGAGCAGACCGGGCACAACAATCACGGCCACAACCGTCACGGCACAACCAGCACGGCACAACCGTGCCAGTGAAATAAGGGGGAGTGCTGCGCGTGAAAGGGGGGGTGAGAGGAGGGGCGAGAGGAGGGGCGAGAGGGGGGGCGAGAGGGGGGGGGGGGCGAGCATAAGGGGGGTGGCGGGCATGAGGGGGGGGGGCGTGAGGTGGGGGGCGTGAGGGGGGGGGCGTGAGGGGGGGGTGAGCGGGAAGGGGGTAAGGGGGGGTAAGGGGGGGGCAAGAGGGGGATGTTGAGACAGGGAGTGGGAGGGTTGAGAGGGGGCGAGAAGGGGAGGGGGGGCAAGAGGGGGGGGTAAGGGGGGGGGGGTGAGCGGCAAGACCACGTGGAGAGGCAAGCCACGTGGGCCACACCCTGACCACGGTGGCCACACCCTGACCACGCGGGCCACACCCTGACCACGGTGGCCACACCCTGACCACGCGGGCCGCGTGACCGGTGGCGGTGGCGGTGACGCTGACGCAGGCCGAGCCCTGCCTTGTGGCGGCAGGAGAACAAGTCGTCATAATTTAAAGCGCTGGAGGAAGCAGACCCGGACACACGGCTGCCATCCTCCCGTGGGTGGTGGGGGGGGGTCGTTGTCTAGGCGGGGGGGGGGGGGTCGTTGTCTAGGCGACGGGGGCGTTGTCTAGGTGATGTCTAGGTGATGGCGTTGTCTAGGCGGTGGCGTTGTCTAGACGGTGGCGTTGTCTAGGCGGGTGGCGTTGTCTAGGCGACGGGGGCGTTCTTTAGGCGACGGGGGCGTTGTCTAGGTGATGGCGTTGTCTAGGCGACGGTGGCGTTGTCTAGGCGACGGTGGCGTTGTCTAGGTGATGGCGTTGTCTAGGTGGTAGTGTTGTCTAGGCGATGGCGTTGTCTACGCGACGGTGGCGTTGTCTAGGCGGTGGCTTTGTCTAGGCGACGGTGGCGTTGTCTAGGCGGGTAGCGTTGTCTAGGCGACGGTGGCGTTGTCTAGGCGACGGTGGCGTTGTCTAGGCGACGGTGGCGTTGTCTAGGCGACGGTGGCGTTGTCTAGGCGACGGTGGCGTTGTCTAGGTGGTGACGTTGTCTAGGCGACGGTGGCGTTGTCTAGGCGGTAGCGTTGTCTAGGCGACGGTGGCGTTGTCTAGGCGACGGTGGCGTTGTCTAGGCGACGGTGGCGTTGTCTAGGCGACGGTGGCGTTGTCTAGGCGACGGTGGCGTTGTCTAGGCGACGGTGGCGTTGTCTAGGCGACGGTGGCGTTGTCTAGGCGGTGGCGTTGTCTAGGCGACGGTGGCGTTGTCTAGGCGGTGGCTTTGTCTAGGCGACGGTGGCGTTGTCTAGGCGACGGTGGCGTTGTCTAGGCGACGGTGGCGTTGTCTAGGCGACGGTGGCGTTGTCTAGGCGACGGTGGCGTTGTCTAGGTGGTGACGTTGTCTAGGCGGTGGCGTTGTCTAGGCGACGGGGGCGTTGTCTAGGCGACGGTGGCGTTGTCTAGGCGACGGGGGCGTTGTCTAGGCGATGGTGGCGTTGTCTAGGCGACAGTGGCGTTGTCTTGGTGGTGACGTTGTCTAGGCGGTGGTGTTGTCTAGGCGACGGTGGCGTTGTCTAGGCGACAGTGGCGTTGTCTTGGTGGTGACGTTGTCTAGGCGGTGGCGTTGTCTAGGCGACGGTGGCGTTGTCTAGGCGACAGTGGCGTTGTCTTGGTGGTGACGTTGTCTAGGCGGTGGCGTTGTCTAGGCGACGGTGGCGTTGTCTAGGCGACAGTGGCGTTGTCTTGGTGGTGACGTTGTCTAGGCGGAGGCGTTGTCTAGGCGACGGTGGTATTGTCTAGGCGACGGTGCCTCCGCCCTGCTTGCTCTCCGCCTGCCTCCGCTTCACGTCCCAGTTGTAGACACGCGCCATGTCTGCCGCGTCGACCCCGCTCAGGAAGAACCACGACGTCGGGGGGAGGGGGGGGAGCATCCAGCGTAAGGTTGGGCTGGAGGCGGGGCTAGAGGGTTTAGAGGCGGGGCTAGAGGGATTAGAGGCGGGGCTAGAGGCGGGGCTAGAGGGTTTAGAGGCGGGGCTAGAGGGTTTAGAGGCGGGGCTAGAGGCGGGGCTAGAGGGTTTAGAGGCGGGGCTAGAGGGTTTAGAGGCGGGGTTAGAGGGTTTAGAGGCGGGGCTAGAGGGTTTAGAGGCGGGGCTAGAGGCGGGGCTAGAGGGTTTAGAGGCGGGGTACTAGAGGGTTTAGAGGCGGGGCTAGAGGGTTAGAGGCGGGGCTAGAGGGATTAGAGGCGGGGACTAGAGGGTTTAGAGGCGGGGTTAGAGGTTTAGAGGCGGGGCTAGAGGGTTAGAGGCGGGGCTAGAGGGTTTAGAGGCGGGGCTAGAGGGTTAGAGGCGGGGTTAGAGGGTTTAGAGGCGGAGCTAAAGGGTTTAGAGGCGGGGCTAGAGGGTTTAGAGGCGGGTTTAGAGGCGGAGCTAGAGGGTTTACAGGCAGGGCTAGAGGGTGAGAGACGGGGCTAGAGGATTAGAGGCGGGTCTAGAGGGTTTAGAGGCGGGGCTAGAGGGTGAGAGACGGAGGGGGGGGGGCTAGAGGCGGGGCTAGAGGGTTTAGAGGCGGGGCTAGAGGGTGAGAGACGGGGCTAGAGGATTAGAGGCGGGTCTAGAGGGTTTAGAGGCGGGGCTAGAGGGTGAGAGACGGAGGGGGGGGGGCTAGAGGCGGGGCTAGAGGGTTTAGAGGCGGGGCTAGAGGCGGGGCTAGAGGGTTTAGAGGCGGGGCTAGAGGGTGAGAGACGGGGCTAGAGGGTTTAGAGGTGGAGCTAGAGGGTTTACAGGCAGGGCTAGAGGGTGAGAGACGGGGCTAGAGGATTAGAGGCGGGTCTAGAGGGTTTAGAGGCGGGGCTAGAGGGTGAGAGACGGAGGGGGGGGGGGCTAGAGGCGGGGCTAGAGGGTTTAGAGGCGGGGCTAGAGGCGGGGCTAGAGGGTTTAGAGGCGGGGCTAGAGGGTGAGAGACGGAGGGGGGGGGGGGCTAGAGGCGGGGCTAGAGGGTTTAGAGGCGGGGCTAGAGGCGGGTCTAGAGGGTTTAGAGGCGGGGCTAGAGGGTTTAGAGGCGGGGCTAAAGGGTTTAGAGGCGGGGCTAGAGGCGGGGCTAGAGGGTTTAGAGGCGGGACTAGAGGGTTTAGAGGCGGGGCTAGAGGTTTAGAGGCGGGGCTAGAGGTTTAGAGGCGGGGCTAGAGGGATTAGAGGCGGGGCTGGAGGCGGGGCTAGAGGGTTAGAGGCGGGTGGATGAGTGGGTGGGTGAGTGGGTGGATCGATTAGTAGGTGTGTGAGTGGGTGAGTGGATGAGTGAGTCGGTAAGTGTGCAAATCAATGAGTAGGTGGGTAAGTAGATGAATGGGTCGATGGGTGAGTGAGAGGGTGAGTAGTAGGTGAGTGAGTGAGTAGTAGGTGATTGTGTGGGTGAGTGGATGAGTGAGTGAGTAGTAGGTGAGTGGGTGGGTGAGTAGTAGGTGATTGTGTGGGTGAGTGAGTGAGTGGGTGAGTGGGTGAGTAGTAGGTGGGTGAGTGGGTGAGTAGTAGGTGATTGTGTGGGTGAGTGAGTGAGTGGGTGAGTGGGTGAGTAGTAGGTGGGTGAGTGGGTGAGTAGTAGGTGATTGTGTGGGTGAGTGGGTGAGTGAGTAGTAGGTGGGTGAGTAATATGTGATTGTGTGGGTGAGTGGGTGAGTGTGTGAGTGAGTGGGTGAGTAGTAGGTGAGTGAGTAGTAGGTGGGTGAGTGGTAGGTGATTGTGTGGGTGAGTAGTAGGTGATTGTGTGGGTGAGTGGGTGAGTGTGTGAGTGAGTGGGTGAGTAGTAGGTGAGTGAGTAGTAGGTGGGTGAGTAATATGTGATTGTGTGGGTGAGTGGGTGAGTGGGTGATTGTGTGGGTGAGTAGTAGGTGGGTGAGTAGTAGGTGAGTGAGTAGTAGGTGATTGTGTGGGTGAGTAGTAGGTGATTGTGTGGGTGGGTGAGTGGGTGGGTGAGTAGTAGGTGGGTGAGTAGTAGGTGATTGTGTGGGTGAGTAGTAGGTGAGTGGGTGAGTGTGTGGGTGAGTGGGTGAGTGTGTGGGTGAGTGGGTGAGTAGTAGGTGAGTGGGTGAGTAGTAGGTGGGTGAGTGGGTGAGTGTGTGGGTGAGTGGGTGAGTAGTGGGTGAGTGAGTAGTAGGTGGGTGAGTGTGTGGGTGAGTGTGTGGGTGAGTGGGTGAGTAGTGGGTGAGTGAGTTGTAGGTGGGTGAGTGAGTAGTAGGTGGGTGAGTGTGTGGGTGAGTGGGTGAGTAGTAGGTGATTGTGTGGGTGAGTAGTAGGTGATTGTGTGGGTGAGTGGGTGGGTGAGTGGGTGATTGTGTGGGTGAGTGGGTGAGTAGTAGGTGGGGCAGTGGGTGTGTGGGTGAGTGAGTGGGTGAGTAGTAGGTGATTGTGTGGGTGAGTGGGTGAGTAGTAGGTGGGTGAGTAGTAGGTGGGTGAGTGGGTGAGTAATAGGTGATTGGGTGAGTGGGTGGGTGAGTGAGAGGGTGAGTGAGAGGGTGAGTGAGAGGGTGAGTGAGAGGGTGAGTGTGTGGGTGAGTGTGTGGGTGAGTGAGTGAGTGTGTGAGTGTGTGAGTAGTAGGTGAGTGAGTAGTAGGTGAGTGAGTAGTAGGTGGGTGAGTGGGTGAGTAGTAGGTGATTGTGTGGGTGAGTGGGTGGGTGGGTGAGTGGGTGATTGTGTGGGTGAGTGAGTAGTAGGTGGGTGAGTGAGTGAGTAGTAGGTGAGTGAGAGGGTGAGTGAGTTTGTGGGTGAGTGTGTGGGTGGGTGAGTGTGTGAGTAGTAGGTGAGTGAGTAGTAGGTGAGTGAGTAGTAGGTGGGTGAGTGAGTGAGTAGTAGGTGAGTGAGTAGTAGGTGGGTGAGTGGGTGAGTAGTAGGTGATTGTGTGAGTGAGTAGTAGGTGAGTGAGAGGGTGAGTGAGTGGGTGGGTGGGTGAGTGAGTGTGTGAGTGTGTGAGTAGTAGGTGAGTGAGTAGTAGGTGAGTGAGTAGTAGGTGGGTGAGTAGTAGGTGATTGTGTGGGTGAGTGGGTGGGTGAGTGGGTGATTGTGTGGGTGAGTGAGTGAGTAGTAGGTGGGTGAGTGGGTGAGTAGTAGGTGATTGTGTAGGTGAGTGGGTGGGTGGGTGAGTGGGTGATTGTGTGGGTGAGTGAGTGAGTAGTAGGTGGGTGAGTGAGTGAGTAGTAGGTGAGTGAGTAGTAGGTGGGTGAGTGAGTAGTAGGTGGGTGAGTGAGTGAGTAGTAGGTGGGTGAGTGAGTGAGTAGTAGGTGGGTGAGTGAGTGAGTAGTAGGTGGGTGAGTGAGTGAGTAGTAGGTGGGTGAGTGAGTGAGTAGTAGGTGAGTGAGAGGGTGAGTGAGTGGGTGGGTGGGTGAGTGAGTGAGTGAGTAGTAGGTGGGTGAGTGAGTGAGTAGTAGGTGGGTGAGTGAGTGAGTAGTAGGTGAGTGAGAGGGTGAGTGAGTGGGTGGGTGGGTGAGTGAGTAGTAGGTGATTGTGTGGGTGAGTGAGTGGGTGGGTGGGTGAGTGAGTGAGTAGTAGGTGAGTGAGTGGGTGGGTGGGTGAGTGAGAGGGTGAGTGAGTGGTGGGTGGGTGGGTGAGTGGGTGAGTGAGTGGGTGGGTGGGTGAGTGGGTGAGTGGGTGGGTGAGTGGGTGGGTGAGTGGGTGAGTGATTGTGTGGGTGGGTGAGTGAGTGAGTAGTAGGTGATTGTGTGGGTGAGTGAGTGGGTGGGTGGGTGAGTGAGTGGGTGATGATCGCTACGTCGCCGAGCCATCATTTGTGACGTCCAGCTCCATGGTAGCTCAGTGGTAACAAAACAAAAGTAGTGCAACGCGCTAACCGCTCCACTCCCGCTCACGCGCGCCGGCTGGCGACTCTCCCGTCTCCTCGGCGGAAGGATACTGACTTCTGTGGTGGTGAACTGGTCCCGCAAGAAATCCAGGTCGGTGCCCAGCTGCTCCATGTTGCGCGTCGCCGTGTCCAGATTACGCTCGAGCAGCGAGCGAGCCTCACTCACCTCGTACTCCAGCATCACGTTCGCCTGACGCACACACACACACGCACACACGCACACCGAGTTAGCCTGACACACACACACACGCACACACACACACCACGTTAGCCTCACTCACCTCGTACTCCAGCATCACGTTCGCCTGACGCACACACACACACACGCACACACACACGCATCACGCGCACACACACACACACACCACGTTAGCCTCACTCACCTCGTACTCCAGCATCACGTTCGCCTGACGCACACACACGCATCACACGCACGCACACACACAAACACACACACCGAGTTAGCCTGACACACACACGCACACACACGCACCACGTTAGCCTCACTCACCTCGTACTCCAGCATCACGTTCGCCTGACGCACACACACGCATCACACGCACGCACGCACACACGCACAAACACACACACCGAGTTAGCCTGACACACACACACGCGCACACACACACACCACGTTAGCCTCACTCACCTTGTACTCCAGCATCACGTTCGCCTGACGCACACACACGCATCACACGCATGCACACACACACGCACAAACACACACACCGAGTTAGCCTGACACACACACACGCGCACACACACACACCACGTTAGCCTCACTCACCTCGTACTCCAGCATCACGTTCGCCTGACGCACACACACACGCACACACGCACGCACACACACACACACGCATCACGCGCACACACACACCACGTTAGCCTCACTCACCTCGTACTCCAGCATCACGTTCGCCTGACGCACACACACGCATCACACGCACGCACACACGCACAAACACACACACCGAGTTAGCCTGACACACACACACACCACGTTAGCCTCACTCACCTCGTACTCCAGCATCACGTTCGTCTGACGCACACGCACACACATCACACACACACACACGCACACACGCACACACACACACCACGTTAGCCTCACTCACCTCGTACTCCAGCATCACGTTCGCCTGACGTACACGCACACACCAAGTTAGCCTGACGCACGCACACACACACACATCACACACACGCACGCACACACACATCACGTTCGCCTGACACACACACACACATCACGTTAGCCTGACGCGCACACACACACACCAAGTTCGCCTGGCGCACACGCACACACACCACGTTGGTGAGTGAGTTGGTGAGTGGGTGGGTGAGTTGGTGAGTGGGTGAGTTATTGAGTGAGTGAGTTGGTGGGTGAGTTGGTGAGTTGGTGGGTGAGTTGGTGATTAAGTGGGTGGGTGAGTTGGTGGCTGAGTGAGTGAGTGGGTGAGTTGGTGAGTGGGTGATTAAGTGGGTGAGTGAGTTGGTGGGTGAGTTGGTGGGTGAGTTGGTGAGTGGGTGATTAAGTGGGTGAGTGAGTTGGTGGGTGAGTTGGTGAGTTGGTGGGTGAGTTGGTGATTAAGTGGGTGGGTGAGTTGGTGGCTGAGTGAGTGAGTGGGTGAGTTGGTGAGTGGGTGATTAAGTGGGTGAGTGAGTTGGTGGGTGAGTTGGTGGGTGAGTTGGTGAGTGGGTGATTAAGTGGGTGAGTGAGTTGGTGGGTGAGTTGGTGAGTGAGTTGGTGAGTGGGTGGGTGAGTTGGTGAGTAGGTGAGTTGGTGAGTGGGTGAGTTGGTGGGTGAGTTGGTGATTAAGTGGGTGAGTGAGTTGGTGGGTGAGTTGGTGAGTGAGTTGGTGGGTGAGTTGGTGAGTGGGTGAGTTGGTGAGTGAGTGAGTTGGTGAGTGGGGTGAGTTGGTGGGTGAGTTGGTGATTAAGTGGGTGGGTGAGTTGGTGGCTGAGTGAGTGAGTGGGTGAGTTGGTGAGTGGGTGAGTTGGTGAGTGAGTGAGTTGGTGAGTGGGTGAGTTGGTGGGTGAGTTGGTGATTAAGTGGGTGGGTGAGTTGGTGGCTGAGTGAGTGAGTGAGTTGGTGAGTGGGTGATTAAGTGGGTGAGTGAGTTGGTGGGTGAGTTGGTGAGTGAGTTGGTGAGTGGGTGGGTGAGTTGGTGAGTGGGTGAGTTGGTGAGTGAGTTGGTGAGTGGGTGATTAAGTGGGTGAGTGAGTTGGTGGGTGAGTTGGTGAGTAAGTTGGTGAGTGGCTGGGTGAGTTGGTGAGTGGGTGAGTGAGTTGGTGAGTGGGTGGGTGAGTTGGTGAGTGAGTTGGTGAGTTGGTGAGTGGGTGATTAAGTGGGTGCCGGCCTTCATAGGTGCTGCTCGCTAACAGCACTTGCCCCAACGGTCCGTTCAGGCTACGCGGGGGATCTTTGTCTTCGACGCTGGCGGTGATGATAGTGGAGGTGGCGATGGTGGCGATGGTGGCGATGGTGGCGATGGTGGCGACGGTGGTGGTGGTGGCGGCGATGGTGGCGATGGTGGTGGTGGCGACGGTGGTGGTGGTGGCGATGGTGGCGATGGTGGTGGTGGCGATGGTGGCGATGGTGGCGATGGTGGTGGTGGCGACGGTGGCGATGGTGGTGGTGGCGATGGTGGCGATGGTGGCGATGGTGGCGATGGTGGTGGTGGCGATGGTGGCGATGGTGGCGATGGTGGCGATGGTGGCGATGGTGGCGATGGTGGTGGTGGCGACGGTGGCGATGGTGGCGATGGTGACGATGGTGGCGATGGTGGCGATGGTGGTGGTGGCGATGGTGGCGACGGTGGCGATGGTGGTGGTGGCGATGGTGGCGATGGTGGTGACGGTGGTGGTGGCGATGATGACGATGGTGGCGATGGTGGCGATGGTGGTGGTGGCGATGGTGACGATGGTGGCGACGGTGGTGGTGGCGGCGATGGTGGCGATGGTGGTGGTGGCGACGGTGGTGGTGGTGGCGATGGTGGCGATGGTGGTGGTGGCGATGGTGGCGATGGTGGCGATGGTGGCGATGGTGGTGGTGGCGACGGTGGTGGTGGTGGCGATGGTGACGATGGTGGCGATGGTGGCGATGGTGGTGGTGGCGATGGTGGCGACGGTGGTGGTGGCGATGGTGGCGATGGTGGTGACGGTGGTGGTGGCGATGGTGACGATGGTGGCGATGGTGGCGATGGTGGTGGTGGCGATGGTGACGATGGTGGCGATGGTGGCGATGGTGGTGGTGGCGATGGTGGCGATGGTGGCGATGGTGGCGGTGGTGGTGGTGGCGATGGTGGCGATGGTGGCGACGGTGGTGGCGATGGTGGCGATGGTGGCGATGGTGGTGGTGGCGGCGATGGTGGCGATGGTGGTGGTGGCGACGGTGGTGGCGGCGATGGTGGCGATGGTGGCGATGGTGGCGGTGGTGGTGGTGGCGATGGTGGCGATGGTGGCGACGGTGGTGGCGATGGTGGTGGTGGCGGCGATGGTGGCGATGGTGGTGGTGGCGGCGATGGTGGCGATGGTGGTGGTGGCGACGGTGGTGGCGGCCTTCGTAGGCCCTGCTACTCGCCACTAACAGCGCACGGACCCCGACGTGTAGACTCACCCCGAGCCACAGGCACACACGGTCGGTGGGGGCGATGGTGGCGCGTGCGTACAGGTTGTCCAGCAGCAGGAAGTGGGTCTCCAGCGGTTCTGTGGAGTCCTGGACGCAGGGCACAAGACTCAGCACCCACACACACAGGCTCCTCCCACTCACCCACAGGCTCCTCCCACTCACCCACAGGCTCCTCCCACTCACACACAGGCTCCTCCCACTCACACACAGGCTCCTCCCGCTCACACACAGACTCCTCCCACTCACCCACAGGCTCCTCCCACACACCCACAGGCTCCTCCCACACACACAGGCTCCTCCCACTCACCCACAGTCTCCTCCCACTCACCCACAGTCTCCTCCCACACACACAGGCTCCTCCCACTCACCCACAGGCTCCTCCCACACACCCACAGTCTCCTCCCACACACCCACAGTCTCCTCCCACACACCCACAGGCTCCTCCCACACACACACAGGCTCCTCCCACTCACCCAGTCTCCTCCCACACACACAGGCTCCTCCCACTCACCCACAGGCTCCTCCCACACACCCACAGTCCTCCTCCCACACACACAGGCTCCTCCCACTCACCCACAGGCTCCTCCCACACACCCACAGTCTCCTCCCACACACCCACAGTCTCCTCCCACACACCCACAGGCTCCTCCCACACACACAGGCTCCTCCCACTCACACACAGGCTCCTCCCACACACCCACAGGCTCCTCCCATTCACCCACAGTCTCCTCCCACTCACCCACAGGCTCCTCCCACACACCCACAGTCTCCTCCCACACACCCACAGTCTCCTCCCACACACCCACAGGCTCCTCCCACACACACACAGGCTCCTCCCACTCACCCACAGTCTCCTCCCACACACACAGGCTCCTCCCACTCACCCACAGGCTCCTCCCACACACCCACAGTCTCCTCCACACACCCACAGTCTCCTCCCACACACCCACAGGCTCCTCCCACACACACACAGGCTCCTCCCACTCACACACAGGCTCCTCCCACACACCCACAGGCTCCTCCCATTCACCCACAGTCTCCTCCCACACACCCACAGTCTCCTCCCACACACCCACAGGCTCCTCCCACACACACACAGGCTCCTCCCACTCACACACAGGCTCCTCCCACACACCCACAGGCTCCTCCCATTCACCCACAGTCTCCTCCCACTCACCCACAGTCTCCTCCCACTCACCTACAGTGGGTGGGTGGGGGGAGACCCCCCCCCCCACTCAACCCATGTGGTGGTGGGTGGTGCCACCCCCCCTGCCGCTGCTGCTTGTTTGCGCCATCTCCCCTCCCTCCCTCCTCCCTCCCCTCCCTCCGTCCCCTCCTCCTCCCTCCCCTCCTCCCTCCCCTCCCTCCCTCCCTCCCTCCCTCCCTCCCCTCCTCCCTCCCTCCCTCCCTGCCTCTCTCCCTGCCTCTCTCCCCTGCCTCCCTCTCCTCCCCTCCCTCCCCCCCTCCTTCCCTCCCTCCTCTCTCCTCTCCTCCTTCTCTCCCTCCCCTCTCTCCCTCCCTCCCTCTCTCCCTCCCTCCCTCCCTCCCTCCCCCCTCCTTCCCTCCCTCCCTCTCTCCCTCTCCTCCCTCTCTCCCTCCCCTCTCTCCCTCCCTCCCTCTCTCCCCTCCCCTCCCTCCTCCCTGCCTCCCGATGGCGCTCCACTCCGTCACGCCCACCAACTCCTCACCTTCTTCTTCTGCATGTGCCGGATGATGTCCAGAGACTGCTTGATGTCGGGCACCTGGTTCTTTAACCTGGAACGCAAGCGCATGGACACAGATACACACACACACAGAATCACACAGACACACAGACACACACACACAAAGACACAGACAGACAGACACACACAAAGACACACACAGGTGCGAACACACGCATACACACACACACGTGCACACAGACACACACAGACACGCGTGCACACAGACACGCGTGCACACAGACACACACAGACACGCGTGCACACAGACACACACAGACACGCGTGCACACAGACACACACAGACACGCGTGCACACAGACACACACAGGCATACAGACAGACACACACACAGGCATGCACAGACAGACACACATACAGAGGGACACACACAGACACACACAGGTGCAGACACACACAGACACACACACGTGCACACAGACACACACAGACACACGTGCACACAGACACACACAGGCATGAACAGACAGACACACACAGGCATGCACAGACAGACATACACACAGAGGGACACACACAGACACACAGAGACAGACACACACAGAGACACACACAGACAGACACACACAAAGACACACACAGGTGCGGACACACACAGACACACGTGCACACAGACACACACAGACACACACAGACACACAAAGACTCACTCAGACACACACACAAACACACACAGACACACAAACACACACAGGCATGCACAGACACACAAAGACTCACTCAGACACACACACAAACATACACAGACACACACAGACAGCCCACGCGAGACAGCACGCACGAAATAAGACGGCACGCACGCGCTTAGTAGAGTGATGCACGTGGTGGCGGCAGTGGTCGTGGTGATGACAGTGACGGTGATGGCAGTGGCACCGGTGGTGGTGGTGTTGGTGGTGGCGTTGGCGGTGGTGATGACAGCGGTGGTGGTGTTGGCGGTGGTGTTGGTGGTGTTGGCGGCGGTGTTTGGTAGTGTTGGCGGTGGTGGTGATGACAGTGGTGGCGGTGTTGGTGGTGGTGTTGGTGGTGTTGGCGGTGGTGTTGGTGGTGTTGGTGGTGGCGTTGGTGGTGTTGGTGGTGGTGTTGGTGGTGTTGGTGGTGTTGGCGGTGGTGTTGGTGGTGGCGTTGGCGATGGTGGTGGCGTTGGCGATGGTGGTGGCGTTGGCGGCGGTGTTGGTGGTGTTGGTGGTGTTGGTGGTGTTGGTGGTGGTGTTGGTGGTGTTGGTGGTGTTGGTGGTGGTGTTGGCGGTGTTGGTGGTGTTGGTGGTGGTGTTGGCGGTGTTGGCGTTGGCGGTGTTGGTGGTGTTGGTAGCGGTGTTGGTGGTGTTGGTGGTGGTGTTGGCGGCGGTGTCGGTGGTGGCGGTGGTGTTGATGTTGGCGGTGTTGGTGGCGGTGTTGGTGACGTTGGTGTTGGTGGTGTTGGTGGTGGCGTTGGCGTTTGTGGCGGTGTTGGTGACGTTGATGTTGGTGTTGATGTCTGTGCCCGCCGCCCTCTCCGTCTGCGCTCACCGCAGCTTCTTCTGCAGCAGGTTCATCTCGAGGTATTTGTACTTCTGGTGCTGCTCGTCCAGGTGCTTGAGAACCGACTCCGTCGTCTCCGCGCTGCCCTTGCTCTTCATGTACGCGTCAACGTCCTCCTGCGCAAGCACCAGCAGCAGCAACAGCAGCAGCACCAGCAGTAGCAGCAACAGCAGTAGCAGCAGTAGCAGCAGTAATAGCAACAGCGGCAGTAGTAACAACAGCAGCACCAGCAGTAGCAGCAGCAGCAGTAGCAGCAACAGCAGTAGCAGCAGTAGCAGCAGTAATAGCAACAGCGGCAGTAGTAACAACAGCAGCACCAGCAGTAGCAGCAGTAGCAACAGCAGCAGCACCAGCAACAACAGCACCAACAGTAGCAGCAGCAACAGCAGTAGCAGCAGCACCAACAGCAGCAGCAACAGCAGCAGTAGCAGAAGAAACAGCAGCAGCAGCAGCAGCAACAGTAGTCTCAGGGTTAGCGAGTCCGAGTTTGTGTGCGAGTCTCTGTGAGTCTCTGTATGTGAGTCTCTCTCTGTATGACTCTCTCTCTATGAGTCTCTCTGAGTGTGAGTCTTTCGGTGAGTCTCTGTATATATGAGTCTGTGTGTGAGTCTTAGTGAGTCTGTGTGACTGTGTCTGTCTGTGAGTGTGTAAGTGTGTTAGTGTGTGAGTCTGTTAGTGTGCGTGTCTGTGAGTCTTAGTGTCTGTGAGTCTTAGTGAGTCTGTGTGACTGTGTGTGTCTGTGAATGTGTTAGGGTGTGAGTGTGTAACTGTGTGAGTCTGTGTTAGTGTGTGTGACTGTGTGTGGTTGTGTTAGTGTGTGTGAGTCTGTGTGTCTTAGTGTGACTGTGCGTCTGTGTGTGACTGTGTTAGTGTGTGTGTCTGTGTGTGTGTGACTGTGTGTGTGGGGAGTGGTGGTGCAGTGGTTAGCGCGCTGCGCTATGAACCCGGCCACCCGAGTCCGATTCCCGCTCACGGCCACCACCACCACCAGTGACGACTATCTGCACCGGTCCTGGGCCTCCCCTAGGTCGACTCAGCCTCAAATGGATCCCTTGCGCGGTGTGTAAAACATCGCTAGCACTGGGGAGACAAAGGCGGTCGGGCGTGGTGCTGGCCACCCACCCCCCGCACTTGCCCCTACAGCGTGTGAAGGCTACACGAGGGGGGGGGGATCTTTGTCTTTGTGTGCCACTCTGACCATGAACACGGCCGCCGGGATTCCGAGATGTGACTTCGTTTCGGACGCCATCTTGCAAAAGAGCCGCGCCCACGTGACACCCCCCTCTCGTGACGTCACGCGCGACCACCAACTGCCGCGGGTGATGACGTCACTCGGATCCCCCCGCCCCCTCGTGACGTCACTCACGGCCACCAACGGCCGCGGATGATGTCGTCACTCGGTTCCCCCCGCCCCCTCGTGACGTCACTCACGGCCACCAACGGCCGCGGGTGATGACGTCACTCGGTTCCCCCCCGCCCCCCCTCGTGACGTCACTCGCGGCCACCAACGGCCGCGGTGATGACGTCACTCAGGTCCCCCCGCCCCCCCCGTGACGTCTCCGACCGCGTTGGTCGATGACGTCATGTCAGCGGCGGGCTTGATCGATTCGCTTCTGGATGAAGGCCTCAGCAATCCATTGACATCCTGCATTTGTATCGTAAATCCTTCTCCTTTCCCACGTTAGTTGAACAAACAACATGTTGACAATGTGTTTTCATGGGTTGCATTCTGGCCACAAGCATTGCGGTCAATGCAGTAACCAGAGGTGTGGACTCGAGTCATGTGACTTGGACTCGAGTCAGACTCGAGTCATGAATTTGATGACTTGCGACTCGACTTGGACTTGCATAACAATGACTTTGTCCCACCTCTGGCAGTAACATGATTCCTTGTAAAAAAGGTGTTTTATTGGCAGAAAAAAGGGGAAAAACCTCTTATCAAACAATGTCGTTATTGTTCTTTTTCAGAAAACTACCCTGGCTATCACAAATTATAGCGGCGAAACAGCGTGGCTTATCATGTGCACATTTATACCAGTAGCCCAATGATAACCCACTCACCAACTCACCCACTCACCAACTCACCCACTCACCAATTCACCCACTCACTAATTCACGAACTCACCCACCCACTCACCAACTCACCCACCAACTCACCCACTCACCAACTCACCCACCCACAATCACCCACTCACCAACTTAATCACCCACTCACCAACTCACTCACCAACTCACTCACTTAATCACCCACCAACTCACTCACCAACTCACTTAATCACCCACCCACCAACTTAATCACTCACTCACCCACCAACTCACCAACTCACCCACCAACTCACCCATTCACTCATCATCACGTGGACATCTATAGCAGCAGCCAAATCACTCTAAAATGCGTGATGTTGCTTATAAATGTGGAGGGGAAAAACCGGAGGACCCGGAGAAAATGTCACGCGACCACGGAGAGAGACACACAAACTCCAAATCTACAGCAGCAGGCGTCGTCAGGGTCCGGATCGAACCCACGACCTCCTGTGTACCAGGCGAGGTAGTCAACATCTCCAAGCCACCGTGATGATGAGAGAGAGACGCAGACTCCAAATCTACAGCAGTAGCAGGCATCATCGGGGTCGGGATGGAACCCACGACCTCCTGCACACCAGGCGAGGTAGTCAACATCTCCTAGTCACCGTGATGATGATGAGAGACAGACTTCAAATCTACAGCAGCAGCAGGCATCGTCAGGGTCGGGATGGAACCCACGACCTCCTGCATAGCAGGCGAGGTAGTCAACATCTCCTAGCCACCGTGATGATGATGATGATAGAGACACGCAAACTCCAAATCTACAGCAGCAGCAGGCATCGTCAGGGTCAGGATGGATCCCACGACCTCCTGCACACCAGGCGAGGTAGTCAACATCTCCTAGCCCACTGGGGCTTCACGAACGCCGTTACATTGGCAGCACCGCAGCATCACGCAGCTACCAAAAACATCGAATAAAAACCCATTCTCTTTGGTTCTTTTGGTTAAAGTCACGTGTCGCGTCCTACTCATTGACATGCTAATTTTTCTCTAACCCCTCCCTCTCTCCGCCCCCCACCCCCTCTCTCTATTTAAGGCCTCGTCACAGAGACGTTCTCTCTCTCTCTGTGTATCTTTGTGATGTCTGCCTGCTTATATGTCTGTCTATAGTTTTCTGGTTAAGATTTTTGTTGCTATTTCTTTTATACCCGATGACGATTGCTTGTGTTGCAATCGAAACGTCGTAGTATGCTAGTATTTAATTTATTATTTTATCTTCATACGTCACTTTACCCAAAGAAGCAAAGAGTAATTCCTGCAGTCACGAAAGCTCCAAATTAAGAAAAAAATCTTAATTTTAGAACTTTCGTGACTGCAGGAATTATTATTTGTTTCTTTCGGTTAAGTCACGTCTAAAGATAAAATAATAAATTAAATTAAATAATAGAATACGACGTTTCGATTGCAACAAGCAATCATCATCAGATTTTATGTCGCTATTTCATTATACCTGATGATGATTGCTTGTGTTGCAATCGAAACGTCGTATTCTATTATTTAATTTAATTGATTATTTTATCTTTAGACGTGACTTAACCGAAAGAAACAAATAATTAAGAAAAAACTCATTCATTGCAGCTTCTGCGGTCTTCAAGTTTGGCTTTTATTTATTTCCGTGTTCCACGCGTTTTAAACTTTGTACATTCCACTTGCAAGGTTCGTCTCGTGCGCGCTGTCGTTGTGTGCGTTGTGTGTTTACAGCCACCAAATCCCTCGCTCCGAGGGTCAAGTGCCATCGCGTTCGGTTGCTCCTGGGGCCACGTGCCCACATTCTCAGCGCAAATCATCTGGTCGCGGTTCGAGAGATTTAGCCAGCGCAGCTGAAATATCCTGGGTTCAAGCCCTGGGTCTGAGTGTGTCTCTATTAGTGGGTTCATAATGGCCGTGTCAGAGACACTGAATCAATACCAATGAGATCCTCATCCTGGGTTCAAGCCCTGGGTCTGAATGTGTCTCTTAGTAGGTTAATAATGGCCGTGTCAGAGACACAGAATCAACACAGCTGAGATAACCTGGGTTCAAGCCCTGGGTCTGAGTGTGTCTCTTAGTGGGTTCATAATGTCCGTGTCAGAGACACTGAATCAACACAGCTGAGATAACCTGGGTTCAAGCCCTGGGTCTGAGTGTGTCTCTTAGTGGGTTCATAATGTCCGTGTCAGAGACACTGAATCAACACAGCTGAGATAACCTGGGTTCAAGCCCTGGGTCTGAGTGTGTCTCTTAGTGGGTTCATAATGTCCGTGTCAGAGACACTGGGTCAAGACAGCTGAGATAACCTGGGTTCAAGCCCTGGTTTTGAGTCTTTCTTAGTGGATTCATAATGGCCGTGTCAGATACTCTGGGTCAAGACAGCTGAGATACTCATTCTGGGTTCAAGCCCAGGGTCTGACCGTCTCTATGAGTGGGTTCATAATGGCCGTGTCAGAGACACTGAATCAACACAGCTGAGATAACCTGGGTTCAAGCCCTGGGTCTGAGTGTGTCTCTTAGTGGGTTCATAATGTCCGTGTCAGAGACTCTGGATCAACACAGCTGAGATACTGATCCTGGGTTCAAGCCCTGGGTCTGAGTGTGTCTCTATTAGTGGGTTCATAATGGCCGTGTCAGAGACACTGGGTCAAGACAGCTGAGATAACCTGGGTTCAAGCCCTGGTTTTGAGTCTTTCTTAGTGGATTCATAATGGCCGTGTCAGATACTCTGGGTCAAGACAGCTGAGATACTCATTCTGGGTTCAAGCCTTGGGTCTGAGTGTGTCTCTATTAGTGGGTTCATAATGGCCGTGTCAGAGACTCTGGGTAAACACAGCTGAGATACTGATCCTGGGTTCAAGCCCTGGGTCTGAGTGTGTCTCTATTAGTGGGTTCATAATGGCCGTGTCAGAGACTCTGGGTCAACACAGCTGAGATACTGATCCTGGGTTCAAGCCCTGGGTCTGAGTCTTTCTTAGTGGGTTCATAATGGCCGTGTCAGAGACTCTGGGTCAAACACAGCTGAGATAACCTGGGTTCAAGCCCTGGGTTTGAGTCTTAGTGGATTCATAATGGCCGGGTCAGAGACACAGAATCAACACAGCTAGGATTATTTACATGGGTTCAAGCCCTGAGTCTGACTGTGTCTCTATTCGTGGGCTCATAACGGCCGTATCAGAGCCACACACACAAGAGCCAGCGCTGTGGAGGTGCTGGATTTGAACCCCGGTCGGAATCTTCCCCCGCGCATCACAACCCAGACCACCCTTCACGACGCCTTTCATTCCACTTCGAATTCGTCGGTCATTTTAATAGAAAATCATTCGGAGGAAAAGAAACGGGTCCGGATTAAATAAAAATAACAAAACAAAAATAATCATCTCGCGCGTGATGCCCACATCGATTACAGCCACGAGCTGAGATCAACAGGTAAACGTCGTTCACGTTCAACCCAATTGAGCGCTTTCCGTGATGCGGTGACCGAGTTGAAATAAACTACATGGGCTGGAGGAGCCCATCCGACCCCGTCCCATCCTACCCGACCCCGTCCGATACTACCCAATCCTGTCCAATCCTACCCAATCCTGGTCCAATCCTACCCGACCCCGTCCGATACTACCCAATCCTACCCGACCCCGTCCGATACTACCAGACCTCGTCCGATACTACCAGACCCCGTCCAATCCTACCCGACCCCGTCCAATCCTACCCAATCCTGTCCAATCCTACCCGACCAATCCTACCTGACCCCGTCCAATCCTACCCAATCCTACCCGACCAATCCTACCCGACCCCGTCCGATACTACCAGACCCCGCCCAATCCTACCCGACCCCGTCTGATACTACCCAATCCTGTCCAATCCTACCCGACCCCGTCCGATACTACCCGACCCCGTCCAATCCTACCCGACCCCGTCCGATACTACCCGACCCCGTCCGATACTACCAGACCCCGCCCAATCCTACCCGACCCCGTCCAATCCTACCCGACCCCGTCCGATACTACCCGACCCCGTCCGATACTACCAGACCCCGCCCAATCCTACCCGACCCCGTCCAATCCTACCCGACCCCGTCCGATACTACCCGACCCCGTCCGATACTACCAGACCCCGCCCAATCCTACCCGACCCCGTCCGATCCAATCCCACTGCTGGGTGCCGCTGGACTCATCATCAGCTCACCTCACGGGCGCCGGGGTGAGGGGTCAAGCCGGGGTGAGGGGTCAGGCCGGGCGAGGGGTCAGGCCGGGGCGAGGGGTCAGACTGGGCAAGGGGTCAGGCGGGGCGAGGGGTCAGGCTGGGGTGAGGGGTCAGGGTGGGTAAGGGGTCAGGCCGGGGTGAGGGGTCAAGCCGGGCGAGGGGTCAAGCCGGGCGAGGGGTCAAGCCGGGTGAGGGGTCAGGCCGGGCGAGGGGTCAGGCCGGGGTGAGGGGTCAGGCGGGGTGAGGGGTCAGGCCGGGGTGAGGGGTCAGGCCGGGGTGAGGGGTCAGGCCGGGGTGAGGGGTCAGGCCGGGCAAGGGGTCAGGCCGGACACCACAACAACAACCACCGCCCACAACCACCACCGCTGCCGACACCACAACAACCACCACCACAACCACCACCGCTGCCGACACCACAACAACAACCACCGCCACCAAAGCCGATACCCGCGTCATTCGCCACTAAGCCACGGCGCCTGTGCCAGGCTAGGTGCACTTTGAGGCCACGTGAAGTGTCGAAGGCTCGCCGACACCACAACAACAACCACCGCCGCCGCCTCCGCCGACACAACAACAACCACCGCCACAACCACCACCACAACCACCACCACCGCCGCCGTCACCGCATCGGACAAATGGTCAATTTGCGGGAGGGAATCGGTCGACTTGGTGCCGGTCTCGCGGGGGGCACCAGGCGGGGGGGGCTCAGGGGGCACGGAGAGGGGGGGAGCGGCAGAGGGTGGAGGTGGAGCTGGATTCTGGGTGGAGGTGGGGTTTGGGTGGAGCAGGAATCTGGGTGGAGGTGGAGCTGGAGGTGGAGCTGTAATCTGTGTGGAGCTGGATGTGGGTGGAGGTGGAGTTTGGGTGGAGCTGGATGTGGGTGGAGGTGGAACAGGAATCTGGGTGGAGTTTGGGTGGAGGTGGAGCTGTAATCTGGGTGGAGGTGGAGCTGTGTGCGTGACCGCTCGCCCCCCGGGTCGATCCGCCGCGTCGGCGCCGCCGGGAATCCTGCGTTCAACCCGCCGTGAAACGCCGTGGGCAGCTCCACCCAGCGGTGCGGTGAAACACCCAGCGGTGCGGTGAAACACCCAGCGGTGCGGTGAAACACCCAGCGGTGCGGTGAAACACCCAGCGGTGCGGTGAAACACCCAGCGGTGCGGTGAAACACCCAGCGGTGCGGTGAAACACCCAGCGGTGCGGTGAAACGCCGTGGGCAGCTCCACCCAGCGGTGCGGTGAAACACCCAGCGGTGCGGTGAAACACCCAGCGGTGCGGTGAAACACCCAGCGGTGCGGTGAAACACCCAGCGGTGCGGTGAAACACCCAGCGGTGCGGTGAAACACCCAGCGGTGCGGTGAAACGCCGTGGGCAGCTCCACCCAGCGGTGCGGTGAAACACCCAGCGGTGCGGTGAAACACCCAGCGGTGCGGTGAAACACCCAGCGGTGCGGTGAAACGCCGTGGGCAGCTCCACCCAGCGGTGCGGTGAAACACCCAGCGGTGCGGTGAAACACCCAGCGGTGCGGTGAAACACCCAGTGGTGCGGTGAAACACCGTGAGCGGCTTGGACGCTGAATGTCGAAAATCTCCTGCGAACATCTTGGCAAGTTCAAAGCCACTTGCTGATCAGATGCCCGATCCCCTTCATCCCAGACCCCCTCATCCCAGACCCCTCATCCCAGACCCCCTCATCCCAGACCCCTCATCCCAGACCCCCTCATCCCAGACCCCCTCATCCCAGACCCCTCAGCCCAGGCCAGAGCCACCATCCCCACGCGCCGAGGCATCGGCGAGGCGCTCACTTGCCGAAGCGCTGCTCACACTCGGCAAAGCCGCGCATGGCCGAGTGGAGGTCCTCGTAGCACAGGCCTTGCAGGGGGCCCACGGGGCTGGGGGGGGGGGGGGGGCAGGGGGGGGGGGAGGACGGGGGGGGGGACGGGGGGGGGGGGACGGGGGGGGACGGGGGGGGGGGGACGGGGGGGGGGGGGACAGGGGGGGGGGGGGCCAGGGGGAGACAAGAATTACGTCACGGGGCAGAGACAGAAGTGTGGGCACAGTGGTGATGAGGGTGACAGAGCGCTGTGTCTCCCCCCCCCCCCCGTGTCCCCCCCCCCCACGTCACCCCCCCCACGTCACCCCCCCCCCACGACCCCCCCCCCTCCCACGACCCACCCACGTCCTCCCCCCCCCCCACGTCACCCCCCCCACGTCCCCCCCCCCCCCACGTCACCCCCCCCACGTCCCCCCCTCCCACGACCCCCCCCACGTCACCCCCCCCCACGTCCTCCCCCCCCCCCACGTCACCCCCCCCACGTCCCCCCCTCCCACGACCCCCCCACGTCACCCCCCCCACGTCCTCCCCCCCCCCCGTCACCCCCCCCACGTCCTCCCCCCCCCCCCGTCACCCCCCCCCACGTCCTCCCCCCCCCCCCGTCACCCCCCACACGTCACCCCCCCTCCCACGACCCCCTCATCACCCCCCCGCCCCCCCCCTCACATGATCTCTGCGAGGTGCAGGTGCCAGGGTGGGTACCCCAGGGTGCTCTCCACGCGGCCAAAGCGCAGCACCAGGTCCGGCTCGGGGAAGCCCTTCATGGCTAAGGGCACAGAGACAAAGACCCCCCCCAACCCCGTGTAGCCTTAGCAGACTGTTGGGGCAAGTGCTGTTAGCGAGCAGCAGCAGCTATGATGGTTAGCGCACACACACTAACAACTACACTAACACACACACACACACATCTACTAACACACACTAACACACACACGCGCCTACACTAACACACTATCACACACACACTAACACACACACCTACACTAACACACACACACACTAACACACACACACACGTGTCTACACTAACACACACACACACACTAACACACACACACACACGTGTCTACACTAACACACACACGTGACACAGTGACAGTGACACAGTGACACAGCTGACTCTACCACGTGACACAGTGACTCTGTCACGTGACACAGTGACTCGAGCACGTGACGGCTCAGTGATGAGTGGCTCACCGGTGAGGCTGGCCCCGAGCTCGCCGGGAGTGAGCCCCGGTGCCGTGCGTCGCCGTGCCGCCACCAGGGAGCAGAAGGCGGCGGCGGCGCGAGCCACAGCGGCACGGCCGTCACGCGGGGACAGCAGCGCCACGCGCACCGTCGCTACGCACACAACAACAACAACAACATCATCAACATCAACATCGTCAACATCGTCAACATCGTCACCATCACGCGGGGACAGCAGCGCCACGCGCACCGTCGCTACGCACACAACAACAACAACAACATCAACGTCAACATCAACATCGTCACCGTCACGCGGGGACAGCAGCGCCACGCGCACCGTCGCTACGCACACAACAACAACATCATCAACATCAACAACATCAACATCGTCAACATCGTCACCATCACGCGGGGACAGCAGCGCCACGCGCACCGTCGCTACGCACACAACAACAACAACAACATCATCAACATCAACAACATCAACATCAACATCGTCAACATCGTCACCATCACGCGGGGACAGCAGCGCCACGCGCACCGTCGCTACGCACACAACAACAACAACATCAACGTCAACATCAACATCGTCACCGTCACGCGGGGACAGCAGCGCCACGCGCACCGTCGCTACGCACACAACAACAACAACAACATCAACAACAACATCAACAACGACAACAACATCAACAACAACATCGTCACCGTCACGCGGGGACAGCAGCGCCACGCGCACCGTCGCTACGCACACAACAACATCAACATCAACAACAACGTCAACAACATCAACAACAACAACATCAACAACATCAACAACATCAACAACATTAACATCGTCACCGTCACGCGGGGACAGCAGCGCCACGCGCACCGTCGCTACGCACACAACAACAACAACATCAACAACATCATTACCACCATCATCACCATCAACATCGTCACCGTCGCTACGCACACAACAACAACAACATCAACAACACCATCATCACCATCATCACCACCATCATCACCACGCGGAGACAGCAGCGCCACACGCACCGTCGCTACGCACACAACAACAACAACATCAACAACATCACCAGCACCATCAACATCGTCACCACCATCATCACCACCGTCACGCGGGGACAGCAGCGCCACGCGCACCGTCGCTATGCACACAACATCAACATCATCAACATCGTCACCTCCATTACCACAATCACCATCGTCGCCTCCATCACCACAATCACCACCGTCACCTACGTCACCACCATCACCATCGTCACCACCGTCACCGTCACCACCATCACCACCACCATCGTCTTCACCATCACCACCACCACCACCGTCACCACCTTCACCATCGTCACCATCGTCACCTACGTCACCACAATCATCGTCACCACCACTTCTCCTCATGTCACATGACCCCCCCCCCCACCTCACCTGGTGTACCCTGCAGTAACGCCTCTGCCGATTGGTCGTCCACAAACTCGACCTTCCGCTTGGACCAATCGGATCCCAGCTGCTCCCTCTGCTGCCTCAACACCTCCTCCATGAGGCGGCCGTTGGTTTCCTTCAACATCCCTGGAAACCACCACACACACCAACATCATCAACATCACCATCAACACCATCAACACCATCAACACCATCAACATCATCAACAACATCAACACCATCAACACCATCGACACCAACACCATCAACACCATCATCATCAACACCACCATCAACATCAACACCATTTCAACAACACCACCATCACCACCATCAACACCATCAACATCAACACCATCAACATCAACACCATCAACATCAACACCATCAACACCATCAACATCAACACCGTCAACATCCCTGGGCAGGAGGCAACCACCACACACACCATCACCATCAACACCATCACCACCATCAACATCACCACCACCATGCACACAAACAACATCAACACCATCACCATCAACACCACCATCACCACCATCACCAACACTACCACCAACATCAACACCATCAACACCACCATCACCAACACTATCACCATCATCACTGCCATCACCACCACCACACACACCATCAACATCAACAACATCATCACCACCACCATCACCACCACCACCACACACACCAACACCATCACCACCATCACCACGCACACCAACACCACCATCACCACCACCATGCACACCATCAACACCATCACCATCACCACCATCACCACCACCATCACTACCACCATCACCACCACCAACACTACCACCATCACCACCACCATCACTACCACCATCACCATCATCACTTCCAATACCCGCCATTCGCCACTAAGTGACGGTGATGTCACCACGGCGCCTGTGTCAGGCGCACTTTGAGGTCACGTGAAGTGTCAAAAGTCTCGTCTCTATGCGGCCAAACAAAAGCTGTGTAGGCATGCGGTGGCTGGGCATGCGGTGGCTGGGCATGAGGTGGCTGGGCATGCGGTGGCTGGGCATGAGGTGGCTGGGGCATGCGGTGGCTGGGCATGCGGTGGCTGGGCATGCGGTGGCTGGGCATGAGGTGGCTGGGCATGCGGTGGCTGGGGCATGCGGTGGCTGGGCATGCGGTGGCTGGGCATGCGGTGGCTGGGCATGCGGGCTACGTGACCCACAGCCAACGCAGCCTTGCCTGCTGGAGGAGCTCACCGATGGGAATGTGTCCAGATCTTACGACCACCATCAACCACACACACGTCCCGGCAACCAGCATCACTACCATCGCCACCACCACCACTACTACCATCATCACCACCAATACTATCACCACCACCAATACCATCACCACCAACATCATCGCCGCCGCCACCACCACCATTCATCGGCACAACCACCACCACAATTATCACCAGCATCACCACCGTCGTCACCACGTGTGGCAATGTTAATAACGGGAGCGGCCCAGTCCAATCTGGTCCGGGGCAAATGAAACCCGCAGCAGCAGCAGCAGCACAATCACCACAGCAGCTTCCATTGAGTGTAAACAAACAGGCACACAGACAAAGATCCCCCGTGTAGCATTGAATAGGCTGTTGGGGCAAGTGCTGTCAGAGAACACACTCACACAGACAAAGATCCCCCGTGTAGCCTTCAACAGACTGTAGGGGCAAGTGCTGTCAGACAGCACACACAGACAAAGATCCCCCGTGTAGCCTTGAACAGGTTGCTGGGGCAAGTGCTGTCAGACAGCACACTCACACAGACAAAGATCCCCCGTGTAGCCTTAACAGGCTGTTGGGGCAAGTGCTGTTAGCGAGCACACTCACACAGACAAAGATCCCCCGTGTAGCCTTGAACAGGCTGCTGGGGCAAGTGCTGTTAGCGAGCACACTCACACAGACAAAGATCCCCCGTGTAGCCTTGAACAGGCTGTCGGGGCAAGTGCTGTCAGAGAGCACACTCACACAGACAAAGATCCCCCGTGTAGCCTTAACAGACTGTAGGGGCAAGTGCTGTTAGCGAGCACCACCTATGAAGGCCGGCACGGTTCACGAGGGGGTGGGTGGCCAGCACCACGCCCGACCGCCTTTGTCTCACCAATGGCGATTTTACACACTGCACCGGGTACTCATTTGAGGCTGAGTCGACCTAGGGGTGGCCCAGTACCGGTTCAAGACAATCGTCACCGGTGTTGGCCGTGAGCGGGAATCGAACTCGGGTCGCCGGGTTCGCAGCACGGCAGCGCGCTAACCACTACACGGCACCCACACCAAGACCAGCCACTAAGTGACGGTGGTGAAGTCACCAGGCCGCCTGTGCCAGGCTAGGTGCACTTTGGGCTGGCTGACTTAGATGACTGTAATACTCACACACACACGCACACACGCCTGCACCCAGACACACAGATACACGTTCACACGCCACTCACACACCCATCCACCCAATCACTCACCTCTCACCCACATTTCAGTACCTACCTCCCCACCCAATCCCTCACCTCCAACCCAAATCCCATTACCTCAAACCAACTTCCTCACCCTATCCCTCACATACTCACCCTATCCCTCACCCCGACCCTCTCACCTCCTGATCTCCCCATCCTCACCTTGTCCCTCACCTCCTCACCTTGCCCCCCTCTCCCCCACCTCCTCACCCTGTTTCCCACCCCTCCTCACCATGTCCCCCACCCCCTCCCACACCTCCTCACCCTGTCCCCCCCTCCCTCCCACCCCTCTTCACCGTCCCCCCCCACCCCTCCTCACCCTGTCCCTCACCTCCTCACCATGTCCCCTCCTCACCATGCCCCCCCCTCCCTCCCACCCCTCCTCACCCTGTCCCCCACCCCCCCTCCCACCCCTCCTCACCCTGTCCCTCACCTCCTCACCCTGTCCCCCACCCCCTCCCACCTCTCCTCACCCTGTCCCACACCTCCTCACCCCCCCCCCCCCCCACCTCCTCACCCTATCCCCCCCCCCTCCCTCACCTCCTCACCCTGTCCCTCACCTCCTCACCCTGTCCCCCACCCCCTCCCCCACCTCTTCACCTGTCCCCCACCCCCTCCCACATCTCATCACCCCCTCCCACACCTACTCACCCTGTCCCCCACCCCCTCCCTCACCTCCTCACCTTTGCCCCCACCCCCTCCCACACCTCCTCACCCTGTCCCTCACCTCCTCACCCTGTCCCCCACCCCCTCCCACCCCTCCTCACCCTGTCCCACACCTCCTCACCCCGTCCCCCACCTCCTCACCCTGTCCCCCCCCCCTCCCTCACCTCCTCACCCTGTCCCTCACCTCCTCACCCTGTCCCCCACCCCCTCCCCCACCTCTTCACCTGTCCCCCACCCCCTCCCACATCTCATCACCCCCTCCCTCACCTCCTCACCTTTGCCCCCACCCCCTCCCACACCTCCTCACCCTGTCCCCCACCCCCTCCCACCCCTCCCTCACCCTGCCCCCCCCCCCTCCCTCACCCTGTCCCACCCCTCCTCACCCTCGACTCACCCCCTCCCCACCCCTCCTCACCCTCAGCTCGCCGCCCTCGACTCACCGCGCGCGTCGAACACGCTCACGTAGGAGACGCCGAGCGCCACGCACCACAGCACGGCGTTCGCCACGTCGCGAAATCCACGCTCGGCTCCAGCCGCCTCGCTTAGCACGAGCCCCACGTGCACGGGCAGCTTGCGCAGGGCGCGCCCGTCGTGCCGCGCCATCTCCAGCCCCCTCCTGCCCTCCTCCTCCTCCTCATCATCATCATCGCAAGCATCGCCATCATCAACTCCCCCGACCCCTTTCCCCCTGCCCCGGCCGCCGGCGAAGGCGCGCCTCGGCCGGCGGCGCTTCCAGGCGAGCCCGAGGCTGTCCCATCGCGCTAGGCCGCGCTGGAGTTTCGCCTTGAGCGCGAGCAGCGCGTGCAGCAGGCGGAGCACGAGCGCGTACAGCAGGGCCATGGCGAGCCTCTCATGTCGCGGCGCGGGCCTCCTTCAGCCCTCCCGCAACAACCCGGGCGACGAGAGGGCGACAAGAGGGCGTCTGAATGAGGTAGTGAGCGAGAAGAAGCCGTCAGGCGGGCGCCATGCTTGCGAGGGGGTGCGCGTCACACACATCACGCCCCGCCCCCCGTGAGCACATGGAAGCTTCCCATTGGTCCGCTGTGGCAATGACGTCGTGCGTTTTGGTGTGGGGGGGGAGGGGCGAACGACGTGGCAATGTGCGCATGCGCGGCAACATCCGCCAACGTCGCGCAAGCGGAATGACGTCATCACGCACTACGGCGGGGCTTGCGCGGTGACGTCACCACGCGCAACTTCGAGCCCACGTGACATGGGGTGACGTCATGGCGGCACTTTATCCTTTCCCACAGTGAAATTCTCATATGATTGGTTCTTTCGGTAAAGTCACGTAGAAGGGAAATAATAAATTAATAACAATTCAACAATTAAATTAAAACAATAAAAACCACAGCAAGCTGTGTTTTTTTTAGTTTTTTTAAACCACAGCAAGCTGTGGTTTTTATTGTGGTTTTCACACCTGATGACGATTGCTTGTGTTGCAATCGAATGTTAATATTTTATTATTATTATTGTATTATTTCCCTTCTACGCGACTTTACCGAAAGAACCAATCTTATCAATCCCTGCAGTCACGAAAGCTTTTAAATCGAAAAGTGAAATTTTCATTTACCCACAGTGCCCCTGCGCCGTTTCCCATAACGCACTGCGCCCTTACACACAATGCACTGCGCCCCTTACCCACAGCGCACTGCGCCCTTACCCACAGTGCACTGCGCCCTTACCCACAGTGCACTGCGCCCTTACACACAGTGCACTGCGCCCTTACCCACAGTGCACTGCGCCCTTACACACAGTGCACTGCGCCCTTACCCACAGTGCACTGCGCCCTTACACACAGTGCACTGCGCCCTTACCCACAGTGCACTGCGCCCTTACACACAGCGCACTGCGCCCTTACCCACAGCGCACTGCGCCCTTACCCACAGCGCACTGCGCCCTTACCCACAGTGCACTGCGCCCTTACACACAGTGCACTGCGCCCTTACCCACAGTGCACTGCGCCCTTACCCACAGTGCACTGCGCCCTTACACACAGCGCACTGCGCCCTTACCCACAGCGCACAGCGCCCTTACCCACAGTGCACTGCGCCCTTACCCACAGTGCACTGCGCCCTTACACACAGCGCACTGCGCCCTTACCCACAGCGCACTGCGCCCTAACGTTCTGACCCCGTGCCCCCTACTGGAGCTTTACAGTTACTCTGTGGTTCTTGGGTAAAGTGACGTATAAAGATAAAATAGTGAATTAAATACTAGCATACTACGACGTTTCGATTGCAACACAAGCAATCGTCGTCGGGTTATAAAAGAAATAGCAACAAAAATCTAACCAGAAAACTATAGACAGACATATGTGTTGCTCTCTCTCTCTCTCTGTGTATCTTGGTGATATCTGTCTGCTTATATGTCTGTCTATAGTATTTCCGTTAGATTTTTGTTGCTATTTCATTTATACCCGATGACGATTGCTTGTGTCGCAATCGAAACGTCGTAGTATGCTAGTATTTAATTCACTATTTTATCTTTATACGTCACTTTACCCAAAGAACCAAAGAGTAATTCCTGCAGTCACGAAAGCTCCAAAACAGGTCCCTGCGGGGTGGGCTGGTAGGAACGAACAAAGGAATGGCTCTAATAAAATGAAATTGCGGGGGTACGATACGAAGGGAGAGTTTGAGGCCTAGTTCTAGGCTTTAGGCCTAGCTGTAGGCTTTAGGCCACTGTGAGTTAGTTTTTAATTTAAATGTTTTAATTAAAAGCTACCTCAGGGAATTATAAGGGATGTTACACTTGTTTAGCCAGGAAGCCTCACCGAGTCTAAAGGTTTTTGTAGGGTCCTGCCAAGTGTTTGCAGTAGGGGGCGATGCTCGCTACACCTATTCGGACATCGGACGGACGGACGATATAATCTATTGTAGACTGGTTCACTTCGTTCCTACCAGTATTAAGCTTTACAGTTGATCGGATTCCTCCTGCAGTCTAAATAACGAAGCTATTTGTGGGGTTTACTCTCAGACACATAACCGGTCAAGGCTGATCCTGGGAGCGTCCTCGGGCACGTTTTTGTTTACGCGACAAACCTCACCAATTTCGATTTGAAGCTTCTTTCGTGACTGCAGGGATTCATCTTCTTGGTTCTTTCGGTAAAGTCACGTAGAAGGGAAAAAATACAAAAATAAAAATAAAAACATAATTTAATAATTCTCACGACGTTTCGGCCACAACGCAAGCAGCCGTCCTCAGGTGCAGAACAGGTCCATCAGACTCTGTCTACTTGACGGACCTGTTCTTCACCTGAGGACGGCTGCTTGTGTTGTGGCCGAAACGTCGTGAAATATATTTTTATTATGTTTTATTTTTATTATTTTATTACTTCCCTTCTACGTGACTTTACCGAAAGAACCAAGAAGATGAAACCTCACCAAAATATAACAAACAAACAACCTTTAGAATCAATAACATTGGTAGCGAAAGCCCTACTACGACACTACTGCTCGTTACAATGAATATCGGCACCCTAGCACTCACCTCCTCACCTTGATCCTCACCCTCACCTCTCCCGTGATCCTCACCTCCTCACTCTGCCCATCATCTCCTCCTCACCCCGCCCCTCACCTCCCTCACCTTAATACTCACCCTGTCCCTCACCTCCTCACCTTCACCTTACCCACGACCTCCTCCTCCTCCTCACCTTAATCCTCACCTCCTCACCTAATCCTCACCTCCTCACCTTAATCCTCACCCTGTCCCTCACCTCACCTTCACCTTACCCACCCCTCCTCCTCACCTTAATCCTCACCTCCTCACCTTAATCCTCACCTCCTCACCTTAATCCTCACCCTGTCCCTCACCTCCTCACCTTCACCTTACCCACCCCTCCCTCCTCACCTTAATCCTCACCTCCTCACCTTAATCCTCACCCTGTCCCTCACCTCCTCACCTTCACCTTACCCACCCTCCTCCTCACCTCCTCACCTTAATCCTCACCTCCTCACCTTAATCCTCACCTCCTCACCTTAATCCTCACCCTGTCCCTCACCTCACCTTCACCTTACCCACCCCTCCTCCTCACCTTAATCCTCACCTCCTCACCATCACCTTACCCCCTCCCCTCCTCCTCACCCTCATCTTAATCCTCGCCTTACCCCACCCCTCCTCCTCACCTTAATCCTCACCATCACCTTACCCTCCCCTCCTCACCTTAATCCTCACCTCCCTCACCTTAATCCTCACCTTAATCCTCACCATCACCTTACCCACCCCTCCTCCTCACCTTAATCCTCACCTCCTCACTTAATCCTCACCATCACCTTACCCCACCCCTCCTCCTCACCCTGTCCCTCACATCCTCACCTCCCCCATCCCCTCTACACCCTTGTCCCTGTGGGGGGGGGGGGGTGTGGGTGGGGGGGGGTGTGTGTGGGTGGGGGGGTGTGTGCGGGTGGGTGTGTGTGTGTGTAGGTGGGGGGGTGTGTGGGTGGTGGGGTATGTGTGTGTGCCGGGTGGGGGGTATGTGTGTGGGTGGGGGGTGTGTGTGTGGGTGGGGGGTATGTGTGTGGGTGGGGGGGGTGTGTGGGTGGGGGGTGTGTGCGGGTGTGTGTGTGTGTGTAGGTGGGGGGTATGTGTGTGGGTGGGGGTGTGTGTGTGGGTGGGGGGTTTGTGTGTGGGTGGGGGGTGTGTGTGTGGGTGGGGGGTATGTGTGTGGGTGGGGGGGGTGTGTGGGTGGGGGGGGTGTGTGCGGGTGGGTGTGTGTAGGTGGGGGGGTATGTGTGTGGGTGGGGGGTGTGTGTGTGGGTGGGGGGTGTGTGTGTGGGTGGTGTGTTGTGTGTGTGGGGTATGTGTGGGTGTGTGTAGGTGGGGGGTATGTGTGTGGGTGTGTGTGTGTGTAGGTGGGGGGGTGTGTGTGTGTGGGGTATGTGTGTGGGTGTGTGTGTGTGTGTAGGTGGGGGGTATGTGTGTGGGTGTGGTGTAGGTGGGGGGTGTGTGGGTGGGTGGGGTATGTGTGTGTGTGTGTGGGGTATGTGTGTGTGTGTAGGTGGGGGGTATGTGTGTGGGTGTGTGTAGGTGGGGGGTGTGTGTGTGGGTGGGGTATGTGTGTGTGTAGGTGGGGGGTGTGGGTGTGGGTGTGTGTGTAGGTGGGGGGTGTGTGGGTGGGTGGGGTATGTGTGTGTGTAGGTGGGGGGTATGTGTGTGGGTGTGTGTGTGTAGGTGGGGGGGAATTCCAGGGAATTCCAAAAAGACCTACATCTCTGCTTTATTGACCTGGTCAAGGCCTATGATACCATCAGTAGGACTGGGCTCTGGTTGTTTCTTCGTGCTTTCGGAGTCCCTGACCCTCTGCTCACGATCATAAGGACCTTCATGATGGTGAGCGGGCCCGGGTAAAACTACGTGGCCCGGGAGGTCGGAGCCTTTCCCTGTACACCTTGGGGTGCGACAGGGATGTCCTCTGGCTCCCACATTATTTAACATCTATTTCGACTGCGTAGTTCGTGAAGCCTTCAATAGCTGTACCGGGGGAATTACCATTTGGTACAGATATAATGGGAGGCTGATCGACGCCCGGGTGCGATCAAGGGATGGCTCCCTATTGGTCAACCACGTTATGTATGCCGATGATTTGGTAATAGCTGCTCATTCAGAAGAGGAGTTGGAGACGCTGCTGCTGAGGCTGGAGTGTGCCACTAAGAGGTGGGGCCTTACCATCAGCCCCACCAAAACTAAGCACCTGCCTGGGTATTTTGTACCATCGGGCACTCCGCCCCCACAACTCCCAATCGGTGATGGGGCAGTTGTGGAGAGAGTAGAGAGTTTCCCATACCTGGGCAGTGTGCTCATGACCAGCTCCAGTTTATCAGCAGAGGTCTCACTCCGAATCAGTCGAGCGGCAATATCTTTTCATCGGTTGCGTAACGCTGTGTGGAAGCTACCTGGTCTGTCGCTCCGCACGAAGCTTCAGGTCTTCTCGGCCACGGTCATTCCCTCCCTTCTCTACGCTTGCGAAACGTGGACCCCCCTAGTGGAGCATCTTCGCCGGTTGGAAACATTTAGGCTGGCCTGCCTACGATCCATCCTGGGTTTGACCAGGCTGGATTGTGTGAGGAGCTCACAAGTCCTTGAAAGATCTGGGCAAAGTCCCATCAGTGAGCTCCTCCGGCAGGCAAGGCTGCGTTGGCTGGGTCATGTAGCCCGCATGCCCAGCCACCGCATGCCTAAACAGCTTTTGTTCGGCCGGATCGAGGGGGCTAAACGGGCGCGGCACGGGCTAGAGAAGAGATGGAGTGATGTGGTACAGGAGGACGTGGAGCTGAGTGGACTTGCCGATGACTGGTACCAGCGGTGTCAAGATCGGCCTCAGTGGAGGAGGCTCGTGAAGGACGCTACTGGGCAGTTGGAGGCAGTCGCCCTCCAACAACAACGGAGGGCGGAGGAGCGACGCTCACAACAACGAGCGGAGCGCCGGGTGGCTAAAGCACAGCAAGTTGGCACAGTAGGGGGCACAGGTGGTGCATCAGCCAGTCATCTCGGTCATCTCGGTCAGTCGACCCGTGGCACCTGGGTCTGCCCCGTGACCTCCTGCCAGCGGGCGTTCGACACTTCACGTGGCCTCAAGGTGCACATGGCCTGGCACAAGCGTCGTGGTGACGTCACCGCCACTTAGTGGCGAATGGCGGTTGTTGTTGTAGGTGGGGGGTGTGTGGGTGGGTGGGGTATGTGTGTGTGTAGGTGGGGGGTATGTGTGTGGGTGTGTGTGTGTAGGTGGGGGGTGTGTGGGTGGGTGGGGTATGTGTGTGTGTGGTGGGTGGGGGGTTATGGGTGGAGGGGGTGTGTGTGAACCCATCCCCTCTACCAAGATGGCGTCGACGCGTCGCTTCCAGAATCCGTACCCCGACTACAGCGGGTCCCTGGTGCCGAGCTGCACGAGGGAGGCGCTGCTCCCCGTCGTGGCCGAGCTGGTGGACAGGGTCGTGTCCCACACGAGCGGCGCCGGAGGCCGCGGCAGCGGCGGCGGTGTCTACGTGGGGCCAGCGGGTGCGGCCTACATGCTGGTTCGGGCCCTAGACGCTGGCCTGGAGGCTCCGCGGGACGTGAGCTACCTGGAGACGGCGTGGCGGCTAGGCGAGGCCGGGCTGCGCGGAGTCGAGCGGGACCCCGAGAGCCGGGCCTCCTTCCTGCTGGGTCTCGACTAACACTCTATCGTCTCACGTCTCTCTGTGTCTCTCTGTGTGTCTCTTTGTGTCTCTCTGTGTCTCTCTGTGTGTCTCTGTGTCTCTGTGTGTCTCTGTGTGTCTCTGTCTGTGTGTCTCTGTCTGTGTCTCTGTGTGTCTCTGTCTCTCTGTGTGTGTCTCTGTGTATCTGTGTCTCTCTGTGTCTCTGTGTGTGTCTCTGTCTTTGTGTCTCTCTGTGTCTCTGTCTTTGTGTCTCTCTGTCTCTCTGTGTCTGTCTTTGTGTCTCTCTGTGTCTCTGTGTGTCTCTCTGTGTCTCTGTGTCACTGTGTGTCTCTCTGTGTGTGTCTCTGTGTCTCTGTGTGTCTGTGTCTCACTGTGTCTCTGTCTGTCTCTGTGTCACGGTGTCTCTATCTCTGTGTCTCTGTCTGTCTCTGTGTTTCTGTCTCTGTGTGTCTGTGTGTCTGTGTCTCTGTGTCTCTGTGTGTCTCTGTGTGTCTCTCTGTGTCTCTGTGTCTCACTGTGTCTCTGTGTGTCTCTCTGTCTCTCTGTGTGTCTGTGTGTCTCTCTGTCTGTGTCTCTGTGTGTCTCTGTGTCTCACTGTGTCTCTGTCTGTGTCTCTCTGTGTCTCTGTCTGTGTGTGTCTCTGTGTGTCTCTCTGTCTCTCTGTGTGTCTGTGGGTCTACTTGAGTCTGTGGGTCTCTGTGTGAGTCTGTGTGTCTCTACGTGAGTCTGTGGGTCTCTGTGTGAGTCTGTGGGTCTCTGTGTGAGTCTGTAGGTCTCTGTGTGAGTCTGTGGGTCTCTGTTTGAGTCTGTGGGTCTACTTGAGTATGTGGGTGTCTGTGTGAGTCTGTGTGTCTCTACGTGAGTCTGTGGGTCTCTGTGTGAGTCTGTGGGTCTCTGTGTGAGTCTGTGGGTCTCTGTGTGAGTCTGTGGGTCTCTGTGTGAGTCTGTGTGTCTCTACGTGAGTCTGTGGGTCTCTGTGTGAGTCTGTGGGTCTCTGTGTGAGTCTGTGGGTCTCTGTGTGAGTCTGTGGGTCTCTGTGTGAGTCTGTGGGTCTCTGTGTGAGTCTGTGGGTCTCTGTGTGAGTCTGTGGGTCTCTACGTGAGTCTGTGGGTCTCTACGTGAGTCTGTGGGTCTCTACGTGAGTCTGTGGGTCTCTGTGTGAGTCTGTGGGTCTCTACGTGAGTATGTGGGTCTCTACATGAGTCTGTGGGTCTCTGTGTGAGTCTGTGGGTCTCTGTGTGAGTCTGTAGGTCTCTGTGTGAGTCTGTGGGTCTCTGTTTGAGTCTGTGGGTCTACTTGAGTCTGTGGGTCTCTGTGTGAGTCTGTGTGTCTCTACGTGAGTCTGTGGGTCTCTGTGTGAGTCTGTGGGTCTCTGTGTGAGTCTGTAGGTCTCTGTGTGAGTCTGTGGGTCTCTGTTTGAGTCTGTGGGTCTACTTGAGTCTGTGGGTCTCTGTGTGAGTCTGTGTGTCTCTACGTGAGTCTGTGGGTCTCTGTGTGAGTCTGTGGGTCTCTGTTTGAGTCTGTGGGTCTACTTGAGTCTGTGGGTCTCTATGTGGGTCTGTGGGTCTCTGTGTGAGTCTGTGGGTCTCTGTGTTCAATGTACACACACAGAGACCCACAGACATCCAGACCCATAGAGATACTCACAAAGACTCCTGGTGAAGGGCAACACCAGTGACGATTATTTGAACCGGTCCTGGGCCTCCCCTAAGTAGACTCGGCCTCAAATGAGTGCCCGGTGCGGTGTGTAGTGAACATCGCCACTGGGGGAGACAAAGGCGGCCGGGCGTGGTGCTGGCCACCCACCCCCTCTGTGTGTGCCACAGTGCCGGTAGCCTTCATAGGCGCTGCTGCTACTCGCTAACAGCCCTTGCCCCTCCAGTCTGCTACAGGCTACACGGGGGATCTTTGTCTTTGTGTGTTCATAGGCGCTGCTACTCGCTACTGACAGCACTTGCCCCTACAGGCTGTTAGAGGCTACACGGGGGGTCTTTGTCTTTGTGTGCTACTCGCTAACAGCACTTGCCCCTTCAGTCTGCCACAGGCTGCACGGGGGATCTTTTTCTTTGTGTGCTACTCGCTAACAGCACTTGCCCCTCCAGTCTGCTACAGGCTACACGGGGGACCTTTGTCTCTGTGCGCGTGTGTTGCAGGTGGAGCTGGCGTGTACGTGGTGCTGGCCATGGTGAGCCTGCGCATGGGGCAGAGGGAGCGTGCGCTGGAGTTTGCGTCGCAATACGCCGCTCTTTACGAGGTGAGTAAGTGAGTGAGTGGGTGGGTGGGTGAGTGGGTGAGTGGGTGAGTGGGTGGGTGAGTGGGTGAGTGGGTGAGTGGGTGAGTGGGTGAGTGAGTGGGTGGGTGAGTGGGTGGGTGAGTGGGTGGGTGGGTGGGTGAGTGGGTGGGTGGGTGAGTGGGTGGGTGGGTGAGTGGGTGGGTGTGTGAGTGGGTGAGTGGGTGGGTGGGTGGGTGAGTGGGTGGGTGGGTGGGTGAGTGGGTGGGTGGGTGAGTGGGTGGGTGGGTGAGTGGGTGGGTGGGTGAGTGGGTGGGTGTGTGAGTGGGTGAGTGGGTGGGTGGGTGGGTGGGTGGGTGGGTTGGTGAGTGGGTGGGTGGGTGGGTGAATGGGTGGGTGGGTGGTTGAGTGGGTGGGTGGGTGGGTGAGTGGGTGGGTGAGTGGGGTGGGTGAGTGGGTGAGTGAGTGGGTGAGTGAGTGAGTGGGTGGGTGTGTGGGTGAGTGAGTGGGTGGGTGAGTGAGTGAGTGGGTGGGTGGGTGGGTGGGTGAGTGGGTGGGTGGGTGGGTGGGTGAGTGGGTGGGTGGGTGAGTGGGTGGGTGGGTGGGTGGGTGGGTGAGTGGGTGGGTGGGTGGGTGAGTCGGTGGGTGGGTGGGTGAGTCGGTGGGTGGGTGGGTGAGTGGGGTGGGTGAGTGGGTGGGTGAGTGGGTGGGTGGGTGGGTGAGTGGGTGGGTGGGTGAGTGGGTGGGTGAGTGGGTGGGTGGGTGGGTGGGTGAGTGGGTGGGTGGGTGAGTGGGTGGGTGGGTGAGTGGGTGGGTGGGTGGGTGGGTGGGTGGGTGGGTGAGTGAGTGAGTGAGTGGGTGGGTGAGTGGGTGAGTGGGTGGGTGAGTGAGTGGGTGAGTGAGTGGGTGAGTGGGTGGGTGGGTGAGTGAGTGGGTGAGTGGGTGGGTGAGTGAGTGAGTGAGTGGGTGGGTGAGTGGATGGGTGGGTGGGTGGGTGAGTGAGTGGGTGAGTGGGTGAGTGAGTGGGTGAGTGAGTGGGTGGGTGAGTGGGTGGGTGAGTGGGTGGGTGAGTGGGTGGGTGAGTGGGTGGGTGGGTGGGTGGGTGGGTGGGTGAGTGGGTGGGTGGGTGAGTGGGTGGGTGGGTGGGTGGGTGGGTGAGTGAGTGGGTGGGTGGGTGGGTGAGTGGGTGGGTGGGTGGGTGAGTGGGTGGGTGGGTGGGTGAGTGGGTGGGTGGGTGGGTGGGTGAGTGGGTGGGTGGGTGGGTGGGTGGGTGGGTGGGTGGGTGAGTGGGTGAGTGAGTGGGTGAGTGAGTGGGTGAGTGGGTGGGTGGGTGGGGTGGGTGAGTGAGTGGGTGGGTGGGTGAGTGAGTGTGTGAGTGAGTGTGTGAGTGAGTGTGTGAGTGAGTGTGTGAGTGAGTGTGTGAGTGAGTGTGTGAGTGAGTGTGTGAGTGAGTGTGTGAGTGTGTGAGTGAGTGTGTGAGTGAGTGTGTGAGTGAGTGTGTGTATGTGTGAGTGTGTGAGTGAGTGAGTGTATGTGTGAGTGTGTGAGCGAGTGAGTGTGTGAGTGAGCGAGTGAGCGTGCGAGTGAGTGTGTGTGTGAGTTGAGTGAGTGGTGCTGACAAAGGCGGCCGGGCGTGGTGCTGGCCACCCACCCACTCGTGTGCCACAGTGTCGGTAGCCTTCATCGCTGCTGCTACTCGCTACTGACAGCACCTGCCCCTACAGGCTGCTACAGGCTACACGGGGGACCTTTGTCTTTGTGTGTGCAGGTGTGTGTGCAGCCGCGCTTCCTGCCGTGTGGCTCCGACGAGCTGTTTGTGGGGCGCGCCGGGTTCCTGCACGGAGCCGATTACCTCTCCAGAGAGCTGGGGGTCCCAGTACGCACACACACACACACTGACACACACACACACTGACACACACACACACACGCAGAGACTTACACACACACACAGACACACACACACCTACACACACACACGCAGAGACTTACACACACACTGACACACACACACACACTGACACACACACACACTGACACACACACACACACGCAGAGACTTACACACACACACACAGACACACACACACCTACACACACACACGCAGAGACTTACACACACACTGACACACACACACTGACACACACACACACTGACACACACACGCAGAGACTTACACACACACACAGGCACACACACACCTACACACACACACGCAGAGACTTACACACACACTGACACACACACACACACTGACACACACACAGATACTTACACACACATGCGCAGAGACTTACACACACACACATACAGACTTACACACACACACACACAGATACTTACACACACACACACACAGATACTTACACACACACAGATACTTACACACACACAGATACTTACACACACACACACAGATACTTACACACACACACACAGATACTTACACACACACAAATACTTACACACACACACACACAGATACTTACACACACACAGATACTTACACACACACACACAGATACTTACACACACACACACAGATACTTACACACACACAGATACTTACACACACACACACAGATACTTACACACACACACACAGATACTTACACACACACAAATACTTACACACACACACACAGATACTTACACACACACACACAGATACTTACACACACACACACAGATACTTACACACACACAGATACTTACACACACACACACAGATACTTACACACACACACACAGATACTTACACACACACAGATACTTACACACACACACACAGATACTTACACACACACACACAGATACTTACACACACACAAATACTTACACACACACACGCGCAGAGACTTACACACACAGAGAGCTGGGGGTCCCAGTACGCACACACACACACACCTACACACACACACACGCAGATACTGACACACACACACGCGCAGAGACTTACACACACACATAGACTTACACACACACACAGATACCTACACACACACATACAGGCTTACACACACAGACTGACACACACACAGACTGACACACACACACACATACTTACACACACAGAGAGCTGGGGGTCCCAGTACGAACACACACACACACCTACACACACACACAGAGACTTACACACACACACAGATACTTACACACACACAGATACTTACACACACACACACCTACACACACACACGCGCGCAGAGACTTACACACACACAGGCTCACACAGACACACACACACAGATACTTACACACACACACGCGCAGAGACTTACACACACACACACACACAGACTGACACACACACACAGATTGACACACACAGACTTACACACACACACAGACTGACACACACACACAGATTGACACACACAGACTTACACACACACACACAGACTTACACAAACACACATACCTATACACACACACAGACTTGCACACACACACACACACATACTTATACACACACACATATCTCTCCGTGTGTCTCTCCCCGTGTCTCTCCGTGTTTCTCTCCATGCGTCACCCCGTGTCTCTCCGAGTCTCACCCCGTGTCTCCCCGTGTGTCTCCCCGTGTCTCCTCGTGTGTCTCCCCGTGTCTCTCCGTGTGTCTCCCCGTGTGTCTCTCCGTGTCTCTCCCCGTGTGTCTCTCTCCGTGCGTCACCCCGTGTGTCTCCCCGTGTCTCTCCCCGCGTGTCTCTGTGTCTCTCTCCGTGTGTCTCCCCGTGTCTCTCCGTGCGTCACCCCGTGTCTCCCCGTGTCTCCCCGTGTCTCACTCCGTGTGTCTCTACGTGTCTCTCTCGGTGTCTCACCCCATGTGTCTCCGTGTCTCTCCGTGTCTCTCCGTGTCTCACCCCGTGTCTCTCCCCGCGTGTCTCCCCGCGTGTCTCTACGTGTCTCTCTCGGTGTCTCACCCCATGTGTCTCCGTGTCTCTCCGTGTCTCTCCGTGTCTCACCCCGTGTCTCTCCCCGCGTGTCTCCCCGCGTGTCTCTACGTGTCTCTCTCGGTGTCTCACCCCATGTCTCTCTCCGCGTGTCTCCGTGTGTCTCCCCGTGTGTCTCCCCGTGTCTCTCCGTGTGTCTCCCCGCGTGTCTCACCCCGTGTCTCTTCCCGTGTCTCTCCGTGTCTCCCCGTGTGTCTCCCCGTGTCTCTCCGTGTGTCTCCCCGTGTCTCTCTCCGTGCGTCTCCCCGTGTCTCTCCGTGTGTCTCCCCGTGTCTCTCCCCGCGTGTCTTCGTGTCTCTCTCCATGCGTCACCCCATGTCTCTCTCCGTGCGTCACCCCCGTGTCTCACCCCGTGTCTCCCCGTGTCTCCGGCTGCGCAGGTGCTGACCCGCGATCAGATAGCGTGCCTGTGCAGCGTGATGGTGACGTCGGGGGAGGAGTACGCTCGCTCCACGCACAGCGCCAGCCCCCTCATGTACGCCTACTACGGCACAGAGTACCTGGGTAGGCAACTCACTCACTCAGTCAGTCACTCGCTCGCTCACTCACTCACTCAGTCACTCACTCACTCAGTTACTCACTCAGTCACTCACTCAGTCACTCGCTCACTCACTCACTCAGTCACTCACTCACTCACTCAGTCACTCACTCACTCACTCACTCAGTCACTCGCTCGCTCACTCACTCAGTCAGTCACTCAGTCACTCACTCAGTCACTCACTCAGTCACTCGCTCGCTCGCTCCACGCACAGCGCCAGCCCCCTCATGTACGCCTACTACGGCACAGAGTACCTGGGTAGGCAACTCACTCACTCAGTCAGTCACTCGCTCGCTCACTCACTCACTCAGTCACTCACTCACTCAGTTACTCACTCAGTCACTCACTCAGTCACTCGCTCACTCACTCACTCAGTCACTCACTCACTCACTCAGTCACTCACTCACTCACTCACTCAGTCACTCGCTCGCTCACTCACTCAGTCAGTCACTCAGTCACTCACTCAGTCACTCACTCAGTCACTCGCTCGCTCGCTCCACGCACAGCGCCAGCCCCCTCATGTACGCCTACTACGGCACAGAGTACCTGGGTAGGCAACTCACTCACTCACTCAGTCACTCGCTCGCTCACTCACTCACTCAGTCACTCACTCACTCAGTTACTCACTCAGTCACTCACTCAGTCACTCGCTCACTCACTCACTCAGTCACTCACTCACTCACTCAGTCACTCGCTCGCTCACTCACTCAGTCAGTCACTCAGTCACTCACTCAGTCACTCACTCAGTCACTCGCTCGCTCACTCCACGCACAGCGCCAGCCCCCTCATGTACGCCTACTACGGCACAGAGTACCTGGGTAGGCAACTCACTCACTCACTCAGTCACTCGCTCGCTCACTCACTCACTCACTCAGTCACTCACTCACTCAGTCACTCACTCAGTCACTCACTCAGTCACTCGCTCACTCACTCAGTCACTCACTCACTCACTCGTACCCTACCCGTACTCGGCCGGGTACGGGTAGGGTACGAGTACGGCCGGGTACAGGTAGGGTACGGGTACGGCCGGGTACGGGTAGGGTACGGGTATGGGTAGTGTACGGGTACGGGTACGGGTAGTATACGGGTAGGGTAGGGGTACGGGTAGGGTACGGGTAGGGTACGAGTACGGGTATGGGTAGGGTACAGGTAGGGTATGGTACGGGTAGGGGTGGTAAGGAATCAAAACCCGTTTGCGACCTGCCACTGCACCACCGCTCCCCCCCCCTCAACTCGCTAACAGCACTTGCCCCGACAGCCCATTAGAGCAGTGGTCGGGACCTTTTCGACTGGGAGAGCCATAAAAGCCAAATAATTCTAAATATATTTCATTGAGAGCCATGTAGTATTTTTAACGTATAATAAATTAAAAATGTCTTACTTTTAATGCGACTTCTGGTGCTGCATGGTTTTGCTGATGGCCTTGTCGTCTGGTTCGTAACGTGGGCATCGAGGCCCCGTGACCCGTGACATTTCTCTTCAAAAACGAATTTCTGTTTACTTTAAAACGACACGGTACCATTAAGCAACATCACAAGTATTTTAAAATCAGTTCCAAACTGATTGTGTGTATTTTTGTTTTTCAACTCAAAAATTGTCTGGGAGCCATATGCCGTCACCGGAAGAGCCACATGTGGCTCGCGAGCCACAGGTTCCCGACCGCTGCATCGGAGGCTACGCGGGGGACCTCTGTCTGTGGTGCAGGGGCGGCCCACTCACTCACCCACTCACCTTCACACACTCACATGCCTCACACACACACACGCCTCACACACTCACTCACACACTCACTCAGTCACCCACTCACTCACCCACTCACCTTCACACACACACGCCTCACACACACACACGCCTCACACACACTCACACACTCACTCAGTCACCCACTCACTCACTCACACACTCACTCAGTCACTCAGTCACTAACACACTCACTCACTCTACCACACAGCACTTGCCCCGACAGTCCGTCACAGGCTACGTGGGGGGCCTCTGTCTGTGGTGCAGGGGCGGCCCACTCACTCACCCACTCACCTTCACACACACACGCCTCACACACACACATGCCTCACACACACACTCACACACTCACTCACACACTCACTCAGTCACCCACTCACTCACTCACTCTACCATTCACTCACTCACCCACCCACTCACTCACTCACTCTACCATTCACTCACTCACTCACTCACCCACTCACTCACTCACCCACTCACTCACTCACCCACTCACTCACTCACCCACCCACTCACTCACTCACTCACTCACACACTCACTCACTCTACCACACAGCACTTGCCCCGACAGTCCGTCACAGGCTACGCGGGGGGCCTCTGTCTGTGGTGCAGGGGCGGCCCACGGGCTGTGCGCGGTGCTGCTGGCGCTGCTGTGCCACGTGGAGGTGCTGGATGGGCGGCAGGCAGCGCTCGTCTGGGGCGCCGTAGACTTCCTGCTGCAGCTGCAGGGGCCCGAGGGGGCCGCCCCCGGGGCCGACAACTGGGCCCCCCGCCATGGGGGAGGGGCGGGCCGCGGGTGGACGCCGAGGAACTGGTGCACTGGTGCCACGGGGCGCCTGGTACGGCGCTCGCTCGGCTCGGTCGGTCGGTCGGTCGGTCACTCGCTCGCTCGCTCGCTCGGTCACTCGCTCGCGTCGCTCGCTCGGTCACTCACTCGCTCACTCACTCGCTGAGCCACTCGCTCACTCGCTCGCTCACTCGCTCGCTCGCTCAGTCGCTCGCTCGCTCAGTCGCTCACTCACTCGCTCGCTCGCTCGCTCAGTCGCTCACTCACTCGCTCACTCGCTCGCTCACTCGCTCACTCACTCAGTCGCTCACTCACTCGCTCGCTCACTCGCTCACCTCGCTCACTCACTCAGTCGCTCACTCGCTCGCTCGCTCAGTCGCTCGCTCACTCACTTTCTCACTCACTCTACCACTCACTTACTCTACCACTCGCTCGCCTCGCTCATTCACCAACTCGCTCTACCACTCACTCCCCTCCTCCCTCCCTCCGACCCTGACGACGCCTGCTGCTGCGGCTGCTGCTGCAGATTGGAGTGTGCGTCTCTCTCACCGTGTTCCACGGGGGTTTGTCTCCGGGTCCTCCGGTTTCCGCTCCCACATTTAAACCCGTCGCCCACGCGGCGACGACGACGACGCTGAGCCACGTGACCAAGCTGAGCCACGTGACCTAGCTGAGCCACGTGACCTAGCTGAGCCACGTGACCTAGCTGAGCCACGTGACGTAGCTGAGCCACGTGACCTAGCTGAGCCACGTGGCCTAGCTGAGCCACGTGACCTAGCTGAGCCACGTGACCTAGCTGAGCCACGTGACCTAGCTGAGCCACGTGACGTAGCTGAGCCACGTGACCGAGCTGAGCCACGTGACCTAGCTGAGCCACGTGGCCTAGCTGAGCCACGTGACCTAGCTGAGCCACGTGGCCTAGCTGAGCCACGTGGCCTAGCTGAGCCACGTGGCCGAGCTGAGCCACGTGACCTAGCTGAGCCACGTGACCAAGCTGAGCCACGTGACCTAGCTGGGCCACGTGACCGAGCTGAGCCACGTGACCGAGCTGAGCCACGTGACCAAGCTGGGCCACGTGGCCGAGCTGAGCCACGTGACCGAGCTGAGCCACGTGACCGAGCTGAGCCACGTGGCCGAGCTGGGCCACGTGGCCGAGCTGAGCCACGTGACCTAGCTGAGCCACGTGACCAAGCTGAGCCACGTGGCCTAGCTGAGCCACGTGACCTAGCTGAGCCACATGGCCGAGCTGAGCCACGTGACCTAGCTGAGCCACGTGACCTAGCTGAGCCACGTGACCAAGCTGAGCCACGTGGCCGAGCTGAGCCACGTGACCTAGCTGAGCCACGTGACCTAGCTGGGCCACGTGACCAAGCTGAGCCACGTGACCTAGCTGAGCCACGTGACCTAGCTGAGCCACGTGACCGAGCTGAGCCACGTGACCTAGCTGGGCCACGTGACCAAGCTGAGCCACGTGGCCTAGCTGAGCCACGTGACCGAGCTGAGCCACGTGGCCGAGCTGGGCCACGTGGCCGAGCTGAGCCACGTGACCTAGCTGAGCCACGTGGCCTAGCTGAGCCACGTGACCTAGCTGAGCCACGTGGCCTAGCTGAGCCACGTGACCTAGCTGAGCCACGTGACCTAGCTAGGCCACGTGACCTAGCTGAGCCACGTGACCTAGCTAGGCCACGTGACCTAGCTGAGCCACGTGACCTAGCTGGGCCACGTGACCTAGCTGAGCCACGTGACCTAGCTGAGCCACGTGACCTAGCTAGGCCACGTGACCTAGCTGAGCCACGTGACCTAGCTGGGCCACGTGACCTAGCTGGGCCACGTGACCTAGCTGAGCCACGTGGCCTAGCTGAGCCACGTGACCTAGCTGAGCCACGTGACCGAGCTGAGCCACGTGGCCGAGCTGAGCCACGTGACCTAGCTGAGCCACGTGACCTAGCTGGGCCACGTGACCAAGCTGAGCCACGTGACCGAGCTGAGCCACGTGACCTAGCTGGGCCACGTGACCGAGCTGAGCCACGTGGCCTAGCTGAGCCACGTGACCGAGCTGAGCCACGTGACCGAGCTGAGCCATGTGACCTAGCTGAGCCGCGTGACCTAGCTGAGCCGCGTGACCTAGCTGAGCCACGTGACCTAGCTGGGCCGCGTGGCCTAGCTGAGCCGCGTGACCTAGCAGAGCCGCGTGACCTAGCTGAGCCGCGTGACCTAGCTGAGCCGCGTGACCTAGCAGAGCCGCGTGACCTAGCTGAGCCGCGTGACCTAGCTGAGCCGCGTGACCTAGCTGAGCCGCGTGACCTAGCTGAGCCACGTGACCTAGCTGAGCCACGTGACCTAGCTGAGCCACGTGACCTAGCTGAGCCACGTGACCAAGCTGCCGTCTTGCGTCACGGCATCTGAGTGTGACACCACGCTCGCCCTGACAAAGATACATTTCGATGTAAAGCTTCTTTCGTGACTGCAGCAGGGATTCGCCTTCTTGGTTCTTTCGGTAAAGTCACGTAGAAGGGAAGTAATAAAATAATACAAATAAAACATAATAAAATATTTTATTATGTTTAATGAAAATAATAAAATAAAACTTAATCAAATGTGAGAATTATTTTATTGTGTTTTTTAAAAATTATTTTATTACTTCCCTTCTACGTGATGCCTTTACCGAAAGAACCAAGAAGATGAAAGATACATTTTTACCGATTTCTGCCAACCGCTACCCCCCCCCCCCCGTGCCCCCCCCGTGCCCCCCCCCCGTGCCCCCCCCCGTGCCCCCCCCCGTGCCCCCCCCCGTGCCCCCCCCCCGTGCCCCCCCGTGGCCCCCCCCGTGCCCCCCCCGTGCCCCCCCGTGGCCCCCCCCGTGCCCCCCCGTGGCCCCCCCCGTGCCCCCCCCGGTGCCCCCCCCCCGTGCCCCCCCCCCCGTGCCCCCCCCCCGTGCCCCCCCCGTGCCCCCCCCCGTGCCCCCCCCGTGCCCCCCCCCGTGCCCCCCTCCGTGCCCCCCCCCGTGCCCCCCCCCGTGCCCCCCCCCCTAGGAGTGGCCCACCTGTTTGTGCGAGCGTTTGCGTCTTCGCGAGAGCCACGCTTCCTGCGTGCGTGCGAGCGCGCGGGGGAGCTGGTGTGGCGCAAGGGGCTGCTCAAGAAGGGTCCCGGCGTGTGCCACGGCGTGGCCGGCAACGCCTACCTCTTCCTGCTGCTGCACCGCCTCACCGGGGAGCAGAAACACCTCTACCGCGCACAGAGGGTCGCACAACAACACACACAATACACACACACCGCACACACACCACACACACCGCACACAATACACACATACACACACACACACCACACACACACCGCACACACACACACCACACACACACACACCGCACACACACCACACACACACACACCACACACACACCGCACACACACCACACACCACACACACACCGCACACACACACACCACACACACACCGCACACACACCACACACACACACACCACACACACACCGCACACACACACACCACACACACACACACACCACACACACCACCGCACACACACACACACATCCTACCTCTTCCTGCTGCTGCACCGCCTCACCGGGGAGCAGAGACCACCTCTACCGCGCACAGAGGTTGCACAACACCACACACACAGCACACACACACACCACACACACACCGCACACACACACCACACACACACCACACACACACACACCCCGCATACACACAGCACACACACAGCACACACACACACAGACACACACACACACATTCACACACACAGCACACACACACCACACACACACACACCACACACACCACACACACACCGCACACACACACACATACACCACACACCACACCACACACACCACATACACACACCACACACACACTACACACACCACACACACCACACACACACACACACCACCCACACACACACACACCACCCACACACACCGCACACACCACCACACACACACCACCCCATCCACCCGTGTCCCCCCTTGACTCCTTCTCCCCGCGTCTCCCCCTCTCTCCCCGTGTCTCCCTGCGTCTCCCCGTGTCTCCCTGCGTCTCCCCGTGTCTCCCTCTCTCCCCGTGTCTCCCTGCGTCTCCCCGTGTCTCCCTCTCCTCCCCGTGTCTCCCTGCATCTCCCCGTGTCTCCCCGCGTCTCCCTCTCTCCCCCTCTCTCCCCCTCTCTCCCTGTGTCTCCCTCTCTCTCCCCGTGTCTCCCTGCGTCTCCCCGTGTCTCCCTCTCTCCCCCTCTCTCCCCGCATCTCCCCGCGTCTCCCCGCGTCTCCCCGTGTCTCCCTTTCTCCCCCTCTCTCCCCGCGTCTCCCCGTGTCTCCCTCTCTCCCCGCGTCTCCCCGTGTCTCCCCGTGTCTCCCCGTGTCTCCCTCTCTCCCCGTGTCTCCCTCTCTCCCCGCGTCTCCCCGCGTCTCCCCGCGTCTCCCCGCGTCTCCCTTTCTCCCCCTCTCTCCCCGCGTCTCCCCGTGTCTCCCTCTCTCCCCGCGTCTCCCCGTGTCTCCCCGTGTCTCCCTCTCTCCCCGCGTCTCCCTCTCTCCCCCGCGTCTCCCCGCGTCTCCCCGCGTCTCCCCGCGTCTCCCCGTGTCTCCCCCGTGTCTCCCCGTGTCTCCCCGTGTCTCCCCGTGTCTCCCCGTGTCTCCCCGTGTCTCCCCGTGTCTCCCCGTGTCCCAGGTTTGCGGAGTTCCTGTGGACCCCGGAGTTTGCGTCGGGGGGCGCGCACCCCGGACGCGCCGCACAGCCTGTACGAGGGGCTGGCTGGCACCGCCTGCTTCCTGCTCGACCTGCTCAAACCCGGCCAGCGCACACTTCCCCCCTGTTCGACGCCTTGCTCTGAGCACGGCGGCACAACCACGGGGCACAACCACGGGGCACAACCACGGGGCACAACCACGGGGAACAACCACGCGGCACAACCACGCGGGAGAACCACGCGGGAGAACCACGCGCACAACCACACGGGGCACAACCACACGGCACAACCACGGGGCACAACCACGGGGCACAACCACACGGGGCACAACCACACGGCACAACCACGCGGCACAACCACGCGGCACAACCACGCGGGAGAACCACGGGGCACAACCACGGGGCACAACCACGGGGCACAACCACACGGGGAACAACCACGCGGCACAACCACGCGGGAGAACCACGCGCACAACCACGGGGCACAACCACACGGGGCACAACCACACGGCACAACCACACGGCACAACCACACGGCACAACCACGGGGCACAACCACACGGGGCACAACCACACGGCACAACCACGCGGCACAACCACGCGGCACAACCACGCGGCACAACCACGCGGGAGAACCACGGGGCACAACCACGGGGCACAACCACGGGGCACAACCACACGGCACAACCACGCGGCACAACCACGCGGGAGAACCACGCGGGAGAACCACGGGGCACAACCACGGGGCACAACCACACGGGGCACAACCACACGGCACAACCACGCGGGAGAACCACGCGCACAACCACGGGACACAACCACGGGACACAACCACACGGCACAACCACGGGGCACAACCACGGGACACAACCACACGGCACAACCACGGGGCACAACCACGGGACACAACCACACGGGGCACAACCACGCGGGGCACAACCACGGGGCGCAACCACGCGGGGCCACAACCACACGGCACAACCACGGGGCACAACCACGGGACACAACCACACGGGGCACAACCACGCGGGGCACAACCACGGGGCACAACCACGCGGGGCACAACCACACGGCACAACCACGGGGCACAACCACGGGACACAACCACACGGGGCACAACCACGCGGGGCACAACCACGGGGCACAACCACGCGGGGCACAACCACACGGCACAACCACGGGGCACAACCACGGGGCGCAACCACGCGGTTAGGTAGATGCCCGTGCCTATCACCACCACCACCGCTTCACCACCGCCGCCCGCCACCACCATCACCGCCACCACCACCGCCACCACCACTGCCACCGCCACCATCGCGACGGCCGCCGTGCCTCCCGTGTTGTGACGCTCAAGCCCCACCACCGCCACCACCCGCCACCACCGCCACCACCGCCACCACCACGCCACTCGCTCACCCCGACAGCACAAACAGCCTCACCACCACCACCACCGCCACCACCCGCCACCACCGCCACCACCGCCACCACCGCCACCACCACGCCACTCGCTCCGACAGCATAAACAGCCTCACCACCACCACCGCCCCACCACCGCCACCACCACCACCACCACCACCACCACGCCACTCGCTCACCCCGACAGCACAAACAGCCTCACCACCACCACCACCGCCACCACCGCCCACCACCACCACCGCCACCACCGCCACCACCACCACCACGCCACTCGCTCACCCCCGACAGCACAAACAGCCTCACCACCGCCACCACCGCCACCACCGACACCACCGCCACCGCCACCACCGCCACCACCGCCACCACCACCACCACCACGCCACTCGCTCACCCCGACAGCACAAACAGCCTCACCGCCACCACCGCCACCCGCCGCCACCCGCCGCCACCCCGCCACCACCCGCCACCACCACCACCACGCCCACTCGCTCACCCCCCCGACAGCACAAACAGCCTCACCGCCACCACCGCCACCGCCCCACCACCGCCACCACCACCACCACGCCACTCGCTCACCCCGACAGCACAAACAGCCTCACCGCCGCCACCGGCCGCCACCCGCCGCCACCGCCACCACCGCCACCACCACCACCACGCCACTCGCTCACCCCCGACAGCACAAACAGCCTCACCGCCACCACCGCCACCGCCACCACCGCCACCACCACCACCACCACCACGCCACTCGCTCACCCCGACAGCACAAACAGCCTCACAACCACCGCTGCTGCTGCTGCTTGTTGTTGTTGTTGTTGTCGTCGTGTTTAGTTTGTTGTCCTTACCCCCCCGCCCGCACCTCCGATTAGCCGCGGTTGGCTACGTACGGCGCGAAAGAAGTTGAACGTACACACACAAAGACCCACACACACACGGACACAGACACACACACAGACACACACACACACAGATACTTACACACACACACAGACACACACACACACCTAGACACACAGACACACACACCTAGACACACAGACACACACACCTAGACACACAGACACACACACAGACACACACACAGATACTTACACACAGGACACACACAGGCACACACAGACACACAGAGACACACACAGACACACAGAGACACACAGACACACACCTAGACACACACAGACAGACACACACACAGACAGACACACACACACAGACAAACACACACACAGACACACACACAGACACAAACACAGACACACACACACAGACACACACACAGACACACACAAGACGCACACAGACACACACACAGACACACACACAGACACACACACAGACACACAGACACACACACATACACACAGACACACACAGACACACACAGACACACACAGACAGACACACACACAGACAGACACACACACACAGACAAACACACACACAGACACACACACAGACACAAACACAGACACACACACACAGACACACACACAGACACACACAAGACGCACACAGACACACACACAGACACACACACAGACACACACACAGACACACAGACACACACAGACACACACAGACACACACAGACACACACACACGGACACATACACCTAGACACACACACACCTAGACACACACACACCTAGACAAACACACACAGACACACACACCTAGACACACACAGACACACACACACAGACACACACAGACACACACACAGACACACAGACACACACACACCTAGACACACACACACACACACCTAGACACACACACACAGTCACACACACCTAGACACACAGACACACACACAGACACACACACACAGACAGACACACACACACAGACAAACACACACACACAGACACACACACAGACACAAACACAGACACACACACACACAGACACACACACAGACACACACAAGACGCACACAGACACACACACAGACACACACACAGACACACACACAGACACACACACAGACACACACACAGACACACACACATACACACAGACACACACAGACACACACACAGACACACACAGACACACACACACGGACACATACACCTAGACACACACACACCTAGACAAACACACACAGACACACACACCTAGACACACACAGACACACACACACAGACACACACAGACACACACACACACAGACACACACACAGACACACACACACAGACACACACACACACACACACCTAGACACACACACACAGTCACACACACCTAGACACACAGACACACACACAGACACACACACAGACACACACACAGACACACACAGACACACACACACACCACCAGTTTGCAACCCTCTTTCGCTGCGCCTGTACCACTCCCCGCGTGCACTAGTTATTTATTTATCCGTTCGTCGACAGCGTTTTTCTCGTCGACGATGCACTCCGTGCGTCGTCGACGCCGCCGTTACGTCCACCGCTCCAGAGCCGGCCCAGCCACAAAGCGACCCTTGCAATTGCAGAGGGCCCCGTGGCCAGCAGAGGGCCCCCCCTAGAGTCACTGCTAGCTAGTGGGTGAAAACAATCATACATCAAAGGGGCCTCCAAGCAAATTTTGCTTCGGGCCCCCAAAGGTCTAGGGCCGGTTCTGCACCGCTCCGATATCGTCGCGGTGAGCCCGTGTATCACCGCCCCGAGGTTTGTAGGAGCGAGCTTCCTCCTCCATAATCAACGTTTTTGGGTTTAGATCGCGTTATTTACAAATGTGTCGTAACCCTCCACCACCCGACACGGCCAATCAGTAAAAAAAGTGTCACGTTGACAAAAGACAAAATAGTTCACTGCTTTAGCAATTCGCCCGATGATGCTGGATGCAATTACCAGCGAAACGTCGCACTACTCAAATTGTAAAATGTTGTGGTTTCACGCTTCAACACACCGGTGGGGCTAAAGCAGTGAACTATTTGTCTTTTGTCAACGTGACACTTTTTTTTACTGATTGGCCGTGTCGGGTGGTGGAGGGTTACGACACATTTATAAATAACGCGATCTAAACCCAAAAACGTTGATTATGAAGAAGATTGGTCGCGAAAGCCTACGTGTTAAACTGACTAACCCCTCCTCCTCCGCTCGCACGGAGCGGGGATCGCCCCGCTGCTGCGGCTATCTTCAAATCGTGCGAACGACGGGCAGTACAAGGGCCATGGGTCTTTCTTGGTTCTTTCGGTAAAGTCGTCGCGTAGAAGGGAGATAATAAAATGATAGAAATAAAACGTGATAAAATGATAGAAATAAAACATAAATAATAATACAAATAAAACATAAAATAATAAAAATAAAACATAATAAAATAATAAAAATAAAACATGATAAAATAATAAAAATAAAACAATAAATTAAGAAAACATAATAAAATAATACAAATAAAACATACTAAAAATAATAAAAATTAAACATAATAAAATAATAAAAATGAAACGTAATAAAATAATAAAACATAATAAAATAATAAAAATTAAACATAAAAATAAAACAATAAAATACAATTCTCACGACGTTTCAGACAGACGCCGTCTTTCCGACAGACCTGTTCTTCACCTGAGGACGGCCGC
>NW_027615118.1:77500-82500 GCF_965212315.1 Lampetra planeri | reverse complement strand
CCGCACCACGCTGCTCTCCACGAGACAACGCACAGTCTCCCACCTCCTCTCTCTCTCTCTGTCTCTCTCTGTCTGTCTCCGTGTGTCTCTTCTCTCTGTCTCTCTCTGTCTCTCTCTCTCTCTGTCTCCGTGTGTCTCTTCTCTCTGTCTCTCTCTCTCTCTCTGTCTCCGTGTGTCTCTTCTCTCTGTCTCTCTCTGTCTCTCTCTGTCTGTCTCCGTGTCTCTTCTCTGTCTCTCTCTGTCTCTCTCTGTCTCTCTCTGTCTCTCTCTGTCTCTCTCTGTCTCTCTCTGTCTCCTTGTCTCTTCTCTCTGTCTCTCTCTGTCTCTCTCTGTCTCCGTGTGCCTCGCTCTGTCTCTCTCTGTCTCTCTCTGTCTCTCTCTGTCTCTCTCTGTCTCTCTCTGTCTCTCTCTGTCTCTCTCTGTCTCCGTGTCTCTTCTCTCTGTCTCTACCTGTCTCAGCTCTCTCTGTTGTCTCGTCCGTCTATCCCGCCTCTGTCAGTCCCTGACTCCTCTCTCTCAATCCCCCACGCCCCCACTCACCCCACCACCAAGAGTCTAAACCCGGGCCGAAGGTCTCTGTCCTACTTGCTGTGCACCATTGCCAAACCCCAGAGGTCTTCACCCACCAGGCGCCGTCGGCTTGTGTCGAGCGCCCGCTCGGTTCAACTATCATCTGCCGACGAGCGGTTCTTAAACCAGCGCTTCTTGCCTTTAAGAACACATCACCGCCACCGCCACCACCGCCACCACCAACACCGCCACCACCGCCGCCACCGCCGCCGACGTTTGAGTCGTCGTCGTCGTCGTCGTCTTATTGATTCAAAGCGCGGTCGCCGCTCGACAGATTAATCTGGCGCTCAAGAGCGCAACGTGACATTTTCATCGTTTTCATCGTTCACTTGGGCCAGTCCCTCCAGGCGAAGACTCTGCAACGAGAGACGGAGAGAGAGAGAGGCAGAGAGAGACAGAGAGACAGAGACGGAGAGAGAGACGGAGAGAGAGAGAGACACAGAGAGACAGACAGAGAGAGAGACAGACAGAGACACACAGAGAGACACAGAGAGACACACAGAGAGAGACAGAGAGACACACAGAGAGACAGAGAGAGAGACAGAGAGAGACAGACAGAGAGAGACAGAGACGGAGACAGAGAGACGGAGAGAAAGCCAGACACGGAATGTTCAATCGTCAACTCACCGCTTTGCACGGACGTACCGACTCATCTGTTGCGTAGGGTCCGCCTCGGGCTTTTTCGGGGTCTCTCTCTCGCTCACCCCCCCCCCCTATCCCCACCCCTTGCTGCGTTGTTTGCTAAGCGCTGTACGATGTCCGACGTTTTGCTCAGGCCAGTATCAGGAGTGGTCATTCTCATCATCATCATCATCGCAACCACCATTAAGAGTCGGCACCATCAATATCATCAGTATCATTAATATCATCAGTATCATCTTCAGCATCATTAATGTCATCAGTCAAAGCAGCAGCAACATCATCAGTGCAATTAAAATCCGCATTATCATCATCATCATGAGTGAGCATCACCTTCAATATCATCATCATCATCAGCAGCATTATTTAGAGTCTCATCATAATCATAATTTCAGTTTCAACATCATCAATGAGTTTCATCAGTGTCAGCATCGTCATCATGATCGTCATCATTTTCATCATCTTCATCATCATGGGAATAGATTTGGTTTCATGGTGACACGCACGCGACTATGGCTTGTCTTTAATGCATCTCTCCGGTTCTCTGTGTATCTCTGTGGGTCTCTGTGTGTCTCTCTGTGTCTCTACGTATCTCTGTGGGTCTCTGTGTATCTCTGTGTGTCTATATGTATCTCTGTGGGTCTCTGTGTATCTTTGTGGGTTTCTGTGTATCTCTGTGGGTCTCTATGTATCTCTGTGGGTCTCTGTGTATCTCTATGGGTCTCTGTGTATCTCTGTGGGTCTCTGTGTATCTCTGTGTATCACTGCGGGTCTCTATGTATCTCTATGTGTCTCTGTGTGTCTCTACGTATCTCTGTGTATCTCTGTGGGTCTCTATGTATCTCTGTGTGTCTCTGTGTCTCTGTGTATCACTGTAGGTCTCTATGGGTCCACCCATACGGTCCGCGGTTGAGGCCGCGTGGCCACCATGTGGCCACCGCGTGGCCACCGCGTGGCCACCATGTGGCCACCGCGTCACTCCGACGCTGCCACTCGCCAAGGGCCGACCGAGGGTTTCTGGCCGACCGCCTCACAGCGGCGACTTGCAGAGAACAACGCTGAAGGCGGGAGGCGGTGTGACGATGTGGGGGGGACGAGGGGGGGAGGAGGGGGGGGCAGGGGGGTTTAAAGGTTGCATTGCCCCACGATAAATGCAGTAAGTGCGGCACACTCGTTGAGACTCACGATTTACAGCCCAGCCTCGCCCCCAGCCGATGTCAACATTCCCCGGGGCCCCAATCGTCAACGGTTTCATGACAGAGCCGGCGCCATCAGGTTCGGCCGGTTTTTGCTCTTTCAAAGACCGGTTCCCATGAATTGCCTCGGGCGAGGATGGGGCGGTGGGGTCTCGAGGCGTGGCTGCGTTACGGCGGCTAGGAGATGTTAACTAGCTCGCCCGGTATGCAGGAGGTCATGGGTTCGATCCCGACCCTGACGCCTGCTGCTGTATATTTGGAGTTTGCGTGTCTCTCTCTCTCATCGTCATCACGGTGGCTAGGAGATGTTAACTACCTCGCCCGGTATGCAGGAGGTCGTGGGTTCGATCCCGACCCTGACGCCTGCTGTGTATTTGTAGTTTGCATGTCTCTCTCTCTCTCCCCGTGGTGAGATGTTAACTACCTCGCCTGGTCTACAGGAGGTCATGGGTTCGATCCCGACCCTGACGCCTGCTGCATATTTAGAGTTTGCGTGTCTCTCTCTCTTCCCGTGGTCGCGTGGATTTTTCTCCGGGTCCTCCGGTATTTCCCTCCACATTTAGAATCAACGTCACCACGCGTTTAGAGTGTTTGGCTGCTGCTATTCCTTTACACACAATGATGATGATGACGATGAGTTACTTCGTTGAGCTATCATTTCTAATAGCAAGAGTCGCTTCTGAAAAATAAGCTAATAGCTCAGTGGGTGTCTTACCCGGCATAAAAAAAAACAGTTTATAGTTTAGATTCAATAGCTTTCTGCGAGAAGGTGGAATAAAAAACATTGTATTTACAGATGCTCCAATGGCCGTTTTAAAATGAAACAGCTCTCGTATTTAACGCGACGCGACGACATTGTTGCAGGCACCCTCTCGTGCTTGCTGTGTCCGACTGGGGGCTCAGCCCCCCATAGTTTACACACGAGCAGCCCCCCATGGTTTACACACGGACAGCCATCCGGTGTCCAAATGGGGGAGCAGCCCCCCATAGTTTACACACGGACAGTCATCCGGTGTCCAAATGGGGGAGCAGCCCCCCATAGTTTACACACAGACAGCCCCCCATAGTTTATACACGGGCAGTCATCTGGTGTCTAACTGGGGGGTCAGCCCCCCATAGTTTACACACGAGCAGCCCCCCATGGTTTACACACAGACAGCCCCCCATAGTTTATACACGAGCAGCCCCCCATAGATTATACACGGACAGTGCTGCCGCCAATAACAACGATATTGTACACCCGACCAGCTGTTTCACCACCACCACCACCACGACTTCTACTAGCCCACTATTCCATTTATTTCACCAGGTAAAGTCCACCGAGCAATGATGAGCTCTTAAATGGACTTGCTCCTCCCTCCGTCCATGACCTCCTCGTGGTCTTGACGGACCACGGGCATCCTCGGATTGAGCGCGGCTCACGCCCCCCCCCCCCCCCTGGTCTCTCGGCTCTACGCTGCTCGCGGGAGGAGGGGAGGGTGACGACGACTTTGCAACTGCGGCACCCTGAACTCTGGAGCTCGTTTGGCACCTTTCGAGGTCAGGTGACACCCGGGACACTCGCAAATCTTAAAATCTCGACTTGCAAAACGTCTCCGTGCGAAATGTCTCTCTCTCTCTCTTCAGTTATCTACAAACGTCTTCTCATCCTCCTCCTCCTCGATTTATGTGAAACTATTTGCGCATATTCCAGGCCATAGCACCACCGATAACGATTGCTCAAGGTGCGCTTTGTGAATTTGCATTGCTGCTGTTGTTCAGACGCCACCCAAATCGCAACGGGGTTTCTCCCGATCCCCCGGGACACGTCGACAGCCACCCGGTGGGGGTTCGAGCCGGGGTCAGGGAGCTCGCCACGGGGTCAGGGAAATCGCCACGGGGTCAGCGAGCTCGCCACGGGGTCAGGGAGCTCGCCACGGGGTCAGGGAGCTCGCCACGGGGTCAGGGAGCTCGCCACGGGGTCAGGGAGCTCGCCACGGGGTCAGGGAGCTCGCCACGGGGTCAGGGAGCTCGCCACGGGGTCAGGGAGCTCGCCACGGGGTCAGGGAGCTCGCCACGGGGTCAGGGAGCTCGCCACGGGGTCAGCGAGCTCGCCACGGGGTCAGGGAGCTCGCCACGGGGTCAGGGAGGTCGCCACGGGGTCAGGGAGCTCGCCACGGGGTCAGGGAGCTCGCCACGGGGTCAGGGAGCTCGCCACGGGGTCAGGGAGCTCGCCACGGGGTCAGCGAGCTCGCTACGGGGTCAGGGAGCTCGCTACGGGAGAATCACGAGAGGCGAGGACGGGCGTCACGGCGCGTGGTTGCGAGCCGCACCGGTGGGTATCGCAATCGTTGCACCCAGGCCAGCGTTGAAGGTTACAAGCGGCCCGAGGCTAAGCGGAGGGAAGGGCCTAAGAATGTACAAGTGTTACATTACAGTACTGCAGACGTGTTTCGATGCCAAGTCATCGGACCTATTTTGTTGACCGCCAACGCAAAATCAACTCCTCTTGGTCGACTCAAGGTAAGCGCGTCAAGACGTGCACTCGCCCTAGATTCACTTCTTCAAGCTCATGTTCTTCCCTAGCCTCAGCTGCCGTGGCAAAATCATGAATGA
>NW_027615118.1:0-75000 GCF_965212315.1 Lampetra planeri | reverse complement strand
ACACACACACAAGACACACACACACAAGACACACACACACAAGACACACACACACAAGACACACACACACAAGAGACACACACAGAGACACACACACAAGAGACACACACACAAGACACACACACAAGACACACACACACAAGACACACACACACAAGAGACACACACAGAGACACACACACAGAGACATACACACACAAGAGACACACACAGAGACACACACACAAGACACACACACAAGACACACACACAGAGACACACACACAGAGACACACACACACAGACACACACACAAGAGACACACACACACAAGAGACACACACACAGAGACACACACACACAAGAGACACACACACACAAGAGACACACACACAGAGACACACACACACAAGAGACACACACACACAAGAGACACACACACACAAGAGACACACACACAAGAGACACACACACAGAGACACACACACACAAGAGACACACACACAGAGACACACACACACAAGAGACACACACACACAAGAGACACACACACAAGAGACACACACACAGAGACACACACACACAAGAGACACACACACACAAGAGACACACACAAGAGACACACACACACAAGAAACACACACACAGAGACACACACACAAGAGACACACACACACAAGAGACACACACACAGAGACACACACACACAAGAGACACACACACAAGAGACACACACACACAAGAGACACACACACAGAGACACACACACAAGAGACACACACACACAAGAGACACACACACAGAGACACACACACACAAGAGACACACACACACAAGAGACACACACAAGAGACACACACACACAAGAAACACACACACACAAGAGACACACACACACAAGAGACACACACACACACAAGACACACACACAGAGACACACACACACAAGAGACACACACAGAGACACACACACACAAGAGACACACACACACAGAGACACACACACAGAGACACACACACACAAGAGACACACACAGAGACACACACACACAAGAGACACACACAAGAGACACACACACACAAGACACACACACACAAGACACACACACACAAGAGACACACACACACAGACACACACACACAAGAGACACACACACAAGAGACACACACACACACAAGACACACACACACACACAAGACACACACACACAAGAGACACACACACAAGAGACACACACACACAAGACACACACACACAAGAGACACACACACACAAGAGACACACACACACAAGAGACACACACACACAAGAGACACACACACACAAGAGACACACACACACAAGAGACACACACACACAAGACACACACACACAAGACACACACACACAAGAGACACACACACAAGAGACACACACACACAAGAGACACACACACACAAGACACACACACACACAAGACACACACACACACAAGAGACACACACACACAAGAGACACACACACACAAGACACACACACAGAGACACACACACAGAGACACACACACACAAGACACACACACAAGACACACACAAGAGACACACACACACAAGACACACACACACAAGAGACACACACAGACGCACAGCAAGCCACCAAAAAAGACACACACCATCGTGATGGGATCATTGTCGTTTTACTGCCGCGAGACTTTAGACTGCTGCTCGCGTAAAGCCGGCGCGTGAATGGCCGCGTAAACACACCAACAGCTGTTTACCTTTAGCCTCAGATTCCACGAAGGGAGCGCATTGGGGGGAAGACTCCGAGCTCACTGATGAGCCCCAACGCGGGCGAAACCGGTCAAGAAGTTGTCCACCCCTGCGTCGCCGATGCTCCGTCAGTCTGCGGTTGATCGGACGCGGGGTAAAGGGGACAGCGACGAAACAATTCAGGAACGGCTCATGGCGTGTGCGCAACGGGCAGAGGCCGGGCGATCTCCGCACACGATTCCATCGCTCCGTTTGGAACTCTGCAGCGGCACCGCGGGCGCCTCGAAAGCACCCGGTGATGTAAACTGAAAACTACGAAAATTACACTATGAGACATCTCCTTTACCAGTGGCAAAATACAGTAGTAGGTTTTTACCCTTTCAACTGGTACAAAAACTGACACCTTTATACAAGGCATCATGTTTGCAATAAGCACAACACAAGCAGTCAAAATGCAAACAAAAAGAAACAACTCTGATAATGATATTGATATGCACTGTCCTTGAAGTTGATTGGTCCACATCCGAGACAGCTTTTCTTAGAGCATAGTCTCCATTGGTGTTGGACCAGATGACGCCAAAAGGCGTACAACTCACCGGGTGTCAGGCCCTACCGAGTTGGTGCAGCTCTCTTTTCACAAGCGACCTGGCCACCGCAAATGATCGCTCGCACGAAGTGGGCTCATCGCGTGGAAACTTACAGCAGCCAAATACTCTACGAACGCGTGTGACGTTTATTCTAAACATGGACGGGGAAAAAACCCAAAGGGCTGGAGAAAAGCCCACGCGACCACGGGGAGAGAGAAACGTGCAAACTCCAAATGTACAGCAGTAGGCGTCAGGGTTGTAGATCAAACCCACGCGCACCTGCGGACCGGGCGAGGTAGTTAACATCTCACCACGGGGAGAGAGAGAGAGACACGCAAACTCCAAATGTACAGCAGCAGGCGTCAGGCTTGTGGATCGAACCCACGGCCTCCTGTACACCAGGCGAGGTAGTCAACATCTCACCACGGGGAGAGAGAGAGAGACTCGCAAACTCCAAATGTACAGCAGCAGGTGTCAGGTTTGTGGATCAAACCCACGTGCACCTGGCGAGGTAGTTAACATCTCGCCACCGCGGCGCATGTAAATATGTGCCATGAAGAAGGCCCATTGCCCGAAACGTCGCCTATTATATATTTAAGGCCACACACGTTGTTATTGTTATTGACGAACGCGTTGAAACCATTTTTCATTCATCACTCGGTGGTAGTCGGTTTCCGCGACCAATATTTACCCACAGGAGGTGTCTTTGGGTTAAATTGCGTGAAAATAAATGTGTCGTCAAACGAGGCCAATGAGTTAGGAGTTCAGCACCGCCGGTTGCGTGTTGGAGAGTAAACCCGCGGGGACGTTTAAACCCACAGCAATTGTTTAAAATGGACACATTCACATCGACGCAACCAAAAACAACCCCTCATTGGTTACACTGGTCAACACACTTTTTCTGGCATAAGGTATTCCAACGGTTTGAAGGTGATTTTGTGGGGTGCTGAATCCAAATCTGGCATCAGTTTCTGTCTATCACATCAGGTTTTTGAGATCTCAAATATTGCATTTTCAATAAAAACTGCGGAAGAAAAATATTAAATAAATGTGGATATCTACATAGAATGATATTATAAACACACTATCCTAAAAATACAGCACCATATTTATCTAAATAAAATTATATTATAAACACACTATCTTAAAAATACAGCACCATATTTAACACTAAAGCAGTCACTGACTCGCAACAACTTGCAATCATAAGTGACAGAGTTAATTTCGGGTAAAATCAATGAAAATGGGGTATGCCGATAGCATAAAATTGAGATGTGATAGAGCAAATCTGAGATCAGATTTGGAATCGGCACCCTGAAATTAGTCTAAAACAGCTGCAAAAGTCCAGGCCAGAATTTTTTTTTTTGTTGACCAGTGTTATTGCTAAAAAATGAAATTAAAATTAATTTCATTTTTTACCTACATGGTGACTTTACCGAACGAACTAAGAGTATGAATCCTTGCAGTCACGAAAGCTTCAAATCTAGAAGTGTTATTGCTGCTGGCAATCCGATAATCTACCCCCCCCTTCCTTTTGGTCTCGCAACTCAAGTCCCTGTCACCATTCTTCGCGTAACTTTCCACCGTGGGGGAAATATTTTTTTACAAAATATTGTTGCTGCCGTCGCTAATTGCGGAAACGTCTCTTTCAAACGCTACTTATCAGGGCGACGCATGCAGTGCCAAAGCTTTCGTGCGACCGCAAAAAAGAACTGGCACGCCGAAATCGTCGTCGTGTTGGAGGAGGTTGACCGTGGCCTGGCCTGCCTCTCGCGTGTGGACTCTCTCTCTCCGGGGCTTCGCGGTTTCCTTCCACAAAGACAAAGATCGCCCCCCGCCCCGTATAGCCTCAACAGATTGTAGTGGCAAGTGCTGTGCTGTTAGCGAGCGCCTACGAAGGCCGGCACTGTGGCACACGAGGTGGGTGGGTGTGTGGCCAGCGCCACTCCCGGCCGCCTTTGTCTCCCCAGTGGCGATGTTTACGCACCGCGCCAGCTAACCGATTCGAGGCCGAGTCGACCTAGGGGAGGCCCAGGACCGGTTCACGGCGAGGCGGCGAGGGCATTGTATGGGCACACTTCCCGCGGAAGTCGGCACGGGACTCGGCCGGGGAATGTTGATGCAGCAGCAGCAGCAGCAAGTAGTCAGCAGCACTGTACAATATTCTTAGGTTTTTTTCGGTAGAGTCACGTAGGTAAAAAATAAAAAATAATTTTAATTTTTAATTTTAATAATAAAAAATTCATATTCTTAGGTTTTTTTCGGTAGAGTCACGTAGGTAAAAAACTAAAAAAGATTTTTAATTTTTAATTTTAATAATAAAAAATTCATATTCTTAGGTTTTTTTCGGTAGAGTCACGTAGGTAAAAAATAAAAAATAATTTTAATTTTTAATTTTAATAATAAAAAATTCATATTCTTAGGTTTTTTTCGGTAGAGTCACGTAGGTAAAAAACTAAAAAAGATTTTTAATTTTTAATTTTAATAATAAAAAATTCATATTCTTAGGTTTTTTTCGGTAGAGTCACGTAGGTAAAAAATAAAAAATAATTTTAATTTTTAATTTTAATAATAAAAAATTCATATTCTTAGGTTTTTTTCGGTAGAGTCACGTAGGTAAAAAAATAAAAAAGATTTTTAATTTTTAATTTTAATAATAAAAAATTCATATTCTTAGGTTTTTTTCGGTAGAGTCACGTAGGTAAAAAATAAAAAATAATTTTAATTTTTAATTTTAATAATAAAAAATTCATATTCTTAGGTTTTTTTCGGTAGAGTCACGTAGGTAAAAAAATAAAAAAGATTTTTAATTTTTAATTTTAATAATAAAAAATTCATATTCTTAGGTTTTTTTCGGTAGTCACGTAGGTAAAAAATAAAAAATAATTTTAATTTAAAATTTTAATAAATAATTCATATTCTTAGGTTTTTTTCGGTAGAGTCACGTAGGTAAAAAAATAAAAAATAATTTTAATTTTCAATTTTAATAATAAATAATTCATATTCTTAGGTTTTTTTCGGTAGAGTCACGTAGGTAAAAAATAAAAAATAATTTTAATTTTTAATTTTAATAATAAATAATTCATATTCTTAGGTTTTTTTCGGTAGAGTCACGTAGGTAAAAAATAAAAAATAATTTTAATTTTTAATTTTAATAATAAATAATTCATATTCTTAGGGTTTTTTCGGTAAAGTCACGCGGTGCCCGTCACGACGCGTGCCAGACGATGTTGTCGACGCTGACGATTCGTAATTGTTGTAGCTGCTCTTTTGCTGGTTCAGCAGCTCCACTGCTGGATTCTATTTTTTCCGCCTGAGCACGACCGCTTGTCTTGCGATGGAAACGTCGTGATTCATTTCATTTTCTACCCACGTCACTTTACCTAAAGAACCAAAGAATATGGATTCCTGCAGTCACGAAAGCTTCAAATCAAGATCGATTCGTAATGGTTTTTTTTTGCCAGACGTCCCGTAGAGTTGCCTTGTCGCTGATACTGCGCTACACGTCGTGGTGTCGGCCAGGCGACGACTCAACATCCGGTTCAACTTTCACGGTCTCACTGATGGTGGGGGGGGGATGGCTTCCTCCGATGCATCCGACAGGCAGAGCACCCCCCTGAGCGCTCTCGCTATTGAGCAGAGGTCGCAAACGGGTTTTGATTCCTTACCCGTACCCGGCTGCACCAGGGTCGCAAACGGCTACCCGTACCCGGCCGTACCCGTACCCTACCCGTACCCGGCCGGGTACGGGTAGGGTACGAGTATCGGGTACCTGATTGCGACCTCTGGGATGAAGCCATGTTGCAGGCGCGGGTGGGTTGATTCTAGGAACTTGAATTGTGAGAAGAGACAAGACGTTGGGAAATGAGTGACAAACGGTGACTCACCAGTGACTCACGGCCTACCCGTACCTGTACCCGTCCGCACCAGGGTCGCAAACGGGTACCCGTACCCGTACCCGGCCGGGTACGGGTAGCCGGGTATCGGGTAGGGTGCAGGTTTCGGGTACCCAGTTGCGACCTCTGTTATTGAACGACCCCGATAGCAGAGCCCAGAGCGCGTCGTCGTGATCGGCGGAGGTCAGAACCCCGAGCACTTTGTTGCGTGCGACGAGCGCGGTGGCCTCATACGAACGCTGTGTTCGCTCGGTAGACGGAAGCCCACGTCGGATCTCGGAGCGGGCAATCGCAAGGGGCTGTGCCCTCGTGCGCGGCAAGACGGCGGCGAGCGGTTGCAGCGAGCGGTTGCAGCGAGCGGTTGAAGCGAACGATTGCAGAGAGCGGTTGAAGCGAGCGGTTGAAGCGAGCGGTTGCAGAGAGCGGTTGAAGCGAGCGGTTGCAGCGAGCGGTTGAAGCGAACGATTGCAGCGAGCGGTTGAAGCGAGCGGTTGCAGCGAGCGGTTGCAGAGAGCGGTTGCAGCGAGCGGTTGCAGAGAGCGGTTGAAGCGAACGATTGCAGCGAGCGGTTGAAGCGAGCGGTTGAAGCGAGCGGTTGCAGAGAGCGGTTGAAGCGAACGATTGCAGCGAGCGGTTGAAGCGAGCGGTTGCAGCGAGCGGTTGCAGAGAGCGGTTGAAGCGAGCGGTTGCAGAGAGCGGTTGCAGCGAGCGGTTGCAGCGAGCGGTTGCAGAGAGCGGTTGAAGCGAACGATTGCAGCGAGCGGTTGCAGCGAGCGGTTGAAGCGAACGATTGCAGCGAGCGGTTGAAGCGAGCGGTTGCAGCGAGCGGTTGCAGCGAGCGGTTGCAGCGAGCGGTTGCAGCGAACGATTGCAGCCCGCGTTAAGAGGTGCATTCCTGTGGCTTGTTCACCCTCGTCTTGACAAGGCTCGCGTCAAAATCATCGCCCCCCTGCACTACCTGGGCAGGGCTGTGATGGGCGCTTAATGAATAATTATACATAGATACGTACAGGGACGCGTGAATGAGTGAGTGAGTGAATGAGTGAGTGAGTGAATGGGTGAGTGAGTGAGTGAATGAGTGAGTGAATGAGTGAGTGAGTGAATGAGTGAGTGAGTGAATGAGTGAGTGAGTGAATGAGTGAGTGAGTGAATGAGTGAATCAGTGGCTTCAAGTGGTCGATGTGAGTCGTGGTGAAATTGATGACATGGGCACCCCCCAACCCCGCCCCTCCCCCCAACCCCCTCCCTCCAGCCCCACCACACAGACTTGCTGCCCCACAGACTCGCTGCCCACAGACTCGCTGCCCCACAGACTCGCTGCCCCACAGACTCGCTGCCCCACAGACTCGCTGCCCCACAGACTCGCTGCCCCACAGACTCGCTGCCCCACAGACTCGCTGCCCCACAGACTCCGTGGCCCTACGCCAGCGGATGATGTTGGCTGCTCGCTCGACATTTCCAGGTGATGAGCCACTTCGCCCAGATATTGAGGTTTGATTTTGCTTGGCAGCAGCAGCAGCAAGTGGGAGGAGGTTTTAATTCGCTCGGTATGCGCGGTTCTTTTTCGTTCGTAAAGAATGCCGAGTGGCGAGTTTTTTCCCACTTATTTATTTTACGTCCGGGCAAATGCGTCTATCCGCGTCATTTAACAGCGAAGGCATTTTTACAATCGACGCGCAGTTTGTCGTGCGGCCGCCCGCTGCGATGACTTCAGTTCATTTATTTCAGTTCAGTTCATTTATTAGTTTAAGTTCAATTTCATGTATTAGGTATAGCCCTGTGAGCCATTCGGCTCTTGAATCGGGTGCAACCGCAACAAACAAAAAAACTAAAACATGAACAAGAAAATTCTAGATTTGAAGCTTTCGTGACTGCAAGGAATCATCTTCTTAGGTTTTTTCGGTAAAGTCACGTAGAAAGTAAAATAAAATAAAAACAAAAATCACGACGTTTCTGAACAAGAAAACATCTTAAAGTGACTATGTGCAAACAGAAAATCCAAGAAAAGACAGCAAAAATATTGCAGAAAAAGCACCGTACACCAACGCTGTGTGCAAAAATCCCAGTGGGATGCAAGTCAAACAACAACAACAACCACAAGACAACTTAGATTAAGGCCATCAGTCTAACTCTGTACTACAACAAACATGTCCAAACCGAAAAACGTCTCCTCCTCCTCGCCCGACTCCCTCAAGTCACTAGGGGTCTCAGAAGTGTCAATTTCTCACCGAGCAAAGCCGCGCCGAGCTCACGTCGTTAGGGAAAGTTGCTGGGCCAACGCTGGGCCCCACGTCCCAAAGTTGGCAAAGATGTTCCACGTCTACCGTACGTACGTTGAACACGGAGCAACCAATATTACACATGTAGGCTTTCACGACCAATATTACTCATGCAGGCTTTCATGACCAATATTACTCATGTAGGCTTTCATGACCAATATTACTCATGTAGGCTTTCATGACCAATATTACGCATGCAGGCTTTCATGACCAATATTACTCATGTAGGCTTTCATGACCAATATTACGCATGCAGGCTTTCATGACCAATATTACTCATGCAGGCTTTCATGACCAATATTACTCATGTAGGCTTTCATGACCAATATTACGCATGCAGGCTTTCATGACCAATATTACTCATGCAGGCTTTCATGACCAATATTACGCATGCAGGCTTTCATGACCAATATTACTCATGCAGGCTTTCATGACCAATATTACGCATGCAGGCTTTCGCGACCAATATTACTCATGTAGGCTTTCACGACCAATATTACGCATGCAGGCTTTCGTGACCAATATTACTCATGCAGGCTTTCATGACCAATATTACGCATGCAGGCTTTCGTGACCAATATTACTCATGCAGGCTTTCATGACCAATATTACGCATGCAGGCTTTCGTGACCAATATTACTCATGTAGGCTTTCATGACCAATATTACTCATGCAGGCTTTCACGACCAATATTGCGCATGCAGGCTTTCACGACCAATATTACGCATGCAGGCTTTCGCGACCAATATTACTCATGCAGGCTTTCGCGACCAATATTGCGCATGCAGGCTTTCACGACCAATATTACTCATGCAGGCTTTCACGACCAATATTACTCATGCAGGCTTTCACGACCAATATTACTCATGCAGGCTTTCACGACCAATATTACTCATGCAGGCTTTCACGACCAATATTACGCATGCAGGCTTTCACGACCAATATTACTCATGCAGGCTTTCGCGACCAATATTACTCATGCAGGCTTTCGCGACCAATATTGCGCATGCAGGCTTTCACGACCAATATTACTCATGCAGGCTTTCACGACCAATATTACTCATGCAGGCTTTCACGACCAATATTACTCATGCAGGCTTTCACGACCAATATTACTCATGCAGGCTTTCACGACCAATATTGCGCATGCAGGCTTTCACGACCAATATTACTCATGTAGGCTTTCGCGACCAATATTACTCATGCAGGCTTTCACGACCAATATTACGCATGCAGGCTTTCGCGACCAATATTACTCATGCAGGCTTTCGTGACCAATATTACTCATGCAGGCTTTCGCGACCAATATTACTCATGCAGGCTTTCACGACCAATATTACGCATGCAGGCTTTCACGACCAATATTACTCATGCAGGCTTTCGTGACCAATATTACTCATGCAGGCTTTCACGACCAATATTACGCATGCAGGCTTTCGCGACCAATATTACTCATGCAGGCTTTCACGACCAATATTACGCATGCAGGCTTTCACGACCAATATTACGCATGCAGGCTTTCACGACCAATATTACACATGCAGGCTTTCACGACCAATATTACTCATGCAGGCTTTCACGACCAATATTACTCATGCAGGCTTTCACGACCAATATTACGCATGCAGGCTTTCACGACCAATATTACGCATGCAGGCTTTCACGACCAATATTACTCATGCAGGCTTTCACGACCAATATTACTCATGCAGGCTTTCACGACCAATATTACGCATGCAGGCTTTCACGACCAATATTACACATGCAGGCTTTCGCGACCAATATTACGCATGCAGGCTTTCACGACCAATATTACACATGCAGGCTTTCGCGACCAATATTACACATGCAGGCTTTCACGACCAATATTACGCATGCAGGCTTTCACGACCAATATTACACATGCAGGCTTTCACGACCAATATTACACATGCAGGCTTTCGCGACCAATATTACACATGCAGGCTTTCGCGACCAATATTACGCATGCAGGCTTTCGCGACCAATATTACGCATGCAAGCTTTCACGACCAATATTACGCATGCAGGCTTTCACGACCAATATTACTCATGCAGGCTTTCGCGACCAATATTACTCATGCAGGCTTTCACGACCAATACTACTCATGTAGGCTTTCACGACCAATATTACTCATGCAGGCTTTCGCGACCAATATTACTCATGCAGGCTTTCACGACCAATATTACTCATGCAGGCTTTCGCGACCAATATTACTCATGCAGGCTTTCGCGACCAATATTACTCATGTAGGCTTTCGCGACCAATATTACTCATGTAGGCTTTCACGACCAATACTACTCATGTAGGCTTTCATGACCAATATTACTCATGTAGGCTTTCACGACCAATATTACTCATGTAGGCTTTCACGACCAATATTACTCATGCAGGCTTTCACGACCAATATTACTCATGTAGGCTTTCATGACCAATATTACTCATGTAGGCTTTCACGACCAATATTACTCATGCAGGCTTTCACGACCAATATTACTCATGCAGGCTTTCATGACCAATATTACTCATGTAGGCTTTCATGACCAATATTACTCATGCAGGCTTTCACGACCAATATTACTCATGTAGGCTTTCGTGACCAATATTACTCATGTAGGCTTTCACGACCAATATTACTCATGTAGGCTTTCATGACCAATATTACTCATGTAGGCTTTCATGACCAATATTACTCATGTAGGCTTTCACGACCAATATTACTCATGCAGGCTTTCATGACCAATATTACTCATGTAGGCTTTCATGACCAATATTACTCATGTAGGCTTTCACGACCAATATTACTCATGTAGGCTTTCACGACCAATACTACTCATGTAGGCTTTCATGACCAATATTACTCATGTAGGCTTTCATGACCAATATTACTCATGTAGGCTTTCACGACCAATATTACTCATGTAGGCTTTCGTGACCAATATTACTCATGCAGGCTTTCACGACCAATATTACTCATGCAGGCTTTCACGACCAATATTACTCATGTAGGCTTTCGTGACCAATATTACTCATGCAGGCTTTCACGACCAATATTACTCATGCAGGCTTTCACGACCAATATTACTCATGTAGGCTTTCACGACCAATATTACTCATGTAGGCTTTCGTGACCAATATTACTCATGCAGGCTTTCACGACCAATATTACTCATGCAGGCTTTCACGACCAATATTACTCATGTAGGCTTTCACGACCAATATTACTCATGCAGGCTTTCACGACCAATATTACTCATGTAGGCTTTCACGACCAATATTACTCATGCAGGCTTTCACGACCAATATTACTCATGCAGGCTTTCACGACCAATATTACTCATGCAGGCTTTCACGACCAATATTACTCATGTAGGCTTTCACGACCAATATTACGCATGCAGGCTTTCACGACCAATATTACTCATGTAGGCTTTCGCGACCAATATTACTCATGTAGGCTTTCGCGACCAATATTACTCATGCAGGCTTTCACGACCAATATTACTCATGTAGGCTTTCACGACCAATATTACTCATGTAGGCTTTCGCGACCAATATTACTCATGTAGGCTTTCGCGACCAATATTACTCATGCAGGCTTTCACGACCAATATTACTCATGTAGGCTTTCACGACCAATATTACTCATGCAGGCTTTCACGACCAACATTACTCATGCAGGCTTTCACGACCAATATTACTCATGTAGGCTTTCACGACCAATATTACTCATGTAGGCTTTCACGACCAATATTACTCATGCAGGCTTTCACGACCAATATTACTCATGCAGGCTTTCACGACCAATATTACTCATGTAGGCTTTCACGACCAATATTACTCATGCAGGCTTTCACGACCAATATTACGCATGTAGGCTTTCGTGACCAATATTACGCATGTAGGCTTTCACGACCAATATTACTCATGCAGGCTTTCACGACCAATATTACGCATGCAGGCTTTCATGACCAATATTACTCATGTAGGCTTTCACGACCAATATTACTCATGCAGGCTTTCACGACCAATATTACTCATGCAGGCTTTCATGACCAATATTACTCATGTAGGCTTTCACGACCAATATTACTCATGCAGGCTTTCATGACCAATATTACTCATGTAGGCTTTCACGACCAATATTACGCATGCAGGCTTTCATGACCAATATTACTCATGTAGGCTTTCACGACCAATATTACTCATGCAGGCTTTCATGACCAATATTACTCATGTAGGCTTTCACGACCAATATTACTCATGCAGGCTTTCATGACCAATATTACTCATGCAGGCTTTCATGACCAATATTACTCATGCAGGCTTTCACGACCAATATTACTCATGCAGGCTTTCATGACCAATATTACTCATGTAGGCTTTCACGACCAATATTACGCATGCAGGCTTTCATGACCAATATTACGCATGTAGGCTTTCACGACCAATATTACTCATGCAGGCTTTCACGACCAATATTACTCATGTAGGCTTTCACGACCAATATTACTCATGCAGGCTTTCGTGACCAATATTACTCATGTAGGCTTTCGTGACCAATATTACTCATGTAGGCTTTCGTGACCAATATTACTCATGCAGGCTTTCATGACCAATATTACTCATGTAGGCTTTCATGACCAATATTACGCATGTAGGCTTTCGTGACCAATATTACTCATGTAGACTTTCACGACCAATATTACTCATGTAGGCTTTCGTGACCAATATTACTCATGCAGGCTTTCATGACCAATATTACTCATGTAGGCTTTCACGACCAATATTACTCATGTAGACTTTCATGACCAATATTACTCATGTAGACTTTCACGACCAATATTACTCATGCAGGCTTTCGTGACCAATATTACTCATGTAGGCTTTCGTGACCAATATTACTCATGTAGGCTTTCACGACCAATATTACTCATGCAGGCTTTCGTGACCAATATTACTCATGCAGGCTTTCGTGACCAATATTACTCATGTAGGCTTTCACGACCAATATTACTCATGCAGGCTTTCGTGACCAATATTACTCATGTAGGCTTTCGTGACCAATATTACTCATGTAGACTTTCACGACCAATATTACTCATGCAGGCTTTCGTGACCAATATTACTCATGTAGGCTTTCGTGACCAATATTACTCATGTAGGCTTTCACGACCAATATTACTCATGCAGGCTTTCGTGACCAATATTACTCATGTAGGCTTTCGTGACCAATATTACTCATGCAGGCTTTCACGACCAATATTACTCATGCAGGCTTTCGTGACCAATATTACTCATGTAGGCTTTCGTGACCAATATTACTCATGTAGACTTTCACGACCAATATTACTCATGTAGACTTTCACGACCAATATTACTCATGTAGGCTTTCGTGACCAATATTACTCATGTAGGCTTTCACGACCAATATTACTCATGTAGACTTTCACGACCAATATTACTCATGTAGGCTTTCACGACCAATATTACTCATGCAGGCTTTCACGACCAATATTACTCATGCAGGCTTTCACGACCAATATTACTCATGCAGGCTTTCACGACCAATATTACTCATGTAGACTTTCACGACCAATATTACTCATGTAGACTTTCACGACCAATATTACTCATGCAGGCTTTCACGACCAATATTACTCATGCAGGCTTTCACGACCAATATTACTCATGCAGGCTTTCACGACCAATATTACTCATGCAGGCTTTCACGACCAATATTACTCATGCAGGCTTTCATGACCAATATTACTCATGCAGGCTTTCACGACCAATATTACTCATGCAGGCTTTCACGACCAATATTACTCATGCAGGCTTTCACGACCAATATTACTCATGCAGGCTTTCACGACTAATATTACTCATGCAGGCTTTCACGACCAATATTACTCATGCAGGCTTTCACGACCAATATTACTCATGCAGGCTTTCACGACCAATATTACGCATGTAGGCTTTCACGACCAATATTACTCATGTAGGCTTTCACGACCAATATTACTCATGCAGGCTTTCACGACCAATATTACTCATGCAGGCTTTCACGACCAATATTACTCATGCAGGCTTTCACGACCAATATTACTCATGCAGGCTTTCACGACCAATATTACTCATGCAGGCTTTCATGACCAATATTACTCATGTAGGCTTTCGCGACCAATATTACTCATGCAGGCTTTCGCGACCAATATTACTCATGTAGGCTTTCACGACCAATATTACTCATGCAGGCTTTCGCGACCAATATTACTCATGCAGGCTTTCGCGACCAATATTACTCATGCAGGCTTTCGCGACCAATATTACTCATGCAGGCTTTCACGACCAATATTACGCATGTAGGCTTTCACGACCAATATTACTCATGCAGGCTTTCACGACCAATATTACTCATGCAGGCTTTCGCGACCAATATTACTCATGCAGGCTTTCACGACCAATATTACTCATGCAGGCTTTCACGACCAATATTACTCATGCAGGCTTTCACGACCAATATTACTCATGCAGGCTTTCGCGACCAATATTACTCATGTAGGCTTTCACGACCAATATTACTCATGCAGGCTTTCGTGACCAATATTACTCATGTAGGCTTTCACGACCAATATTACTCATGTAGGCTTTCGCGACCAATATTACTCATGCAGGCTTTCACGACCAATATTACTCATGCAGGCTTTCACGACCAATATTACTCATGTAGGCTTTCGCGACCAATATTACTCATGTAGGCTTTCACGACCAATATTACTCATGCAGGCTTTCACGACCAATATTACGCATGCAGGCTTTCACGACCAATATTACTCATGTAGGCTTTCGCGACCAATATTACTCATGCAGGCTTTCGCGACCAATATTACTCATGCAGGCTTTCGCGACCAATATTACTCATGCAGGCTTTCGCGACCAATATTACTCATGTAGGCTTTCACGACCAATATTACTCATGTAGGCTTTCGCGACCAATATTACTCATGCAGGCTTTCGCGACCAATATTACTCATGCAGGCTTTCGCGACCAATATTACTCATGCAGGCTTTCGCGACCAATATTACTCATGCAGGCTTTCGCGACCAATATTACTCATGCAGGCTTTCGCGACCAATATTACTCATGCAGGCTTTCGCGACCAATATTACTCATGCAGGCTTTCGCGACCAATATTACTCATGCAGGCTTTCGCGACCAATATTACTCATGCAGGCTTTCGCGACCAATATTACTCATGCAGGCTTTCGCGACCAATATTACTCATGCAGGCTTTCGCGACCAATATTACTCATGCAGGCTTTCGTGACCAATATTACTCATGCAGGCTTTCGCGACCAATATTACTCATGTAGGCTTTCGTGACCAATATTACTCATGCAGGCTTTCGCGACCAATATTACTCATGCAGGCTTTCGTGACCAATATTACTCATGCAGGCTTTCGCGACCAATATTACTCATGTAGGCTTTCGCGACCAATATTACTCATGCAGGCTTTCGTGACCAATATTACTCATGTAGGCTTTCGCGACCAATATTACTCATGCAGGCTTTCGCGACCAATATTACTCATGTAGGCTTTCGTGACCAATATTACTCATGCAGGCTTTCGTGACCAATATTACTCATGTAGGCTTTCGCGACCAATATTACTCATGCAGGCTTTCGTGACCAATATTACTCATGTAGGCTTTCGCGACCAATATTACTCATGTAGGCTTTCGCGACCAATATTACTCATGTAGGCTTTCGCGACCAATATTACTCATGTAGGCTTTCACGACCAATATCACTCATGCAGGCTTTCGTGACCAATATTACTCATGCAGGCTTTCGCGACCAATATTACTCATGTAGGCTTTCGTGACCAATATTACTCATGCAGGCTTTCACGACCAATATCACTCATGCAGGCTTTCGTGACCAATATTACTCATGCAGGCTTTCGTGACCAATATTACTCATGCAGGCTTTCGCGACCAATATTACTCATGTAGGCTTTCGCGACCAATATTACTCATGCAGGCTTTCGCGACCAATATTACTCATGCAGGCTTTCGTGACCAATATTACTCATGTAGGCTTTCGCGACCAATATTACTCATGTAGGCTTTCGCGACCAATATTACTCATGCAGGCTTTCGTGACCAATATTACTCATGTAGGCTTTCGTGACCAATATTACTCATGTAGGCTTTCGTGACCAATATTACTCATGCAGGCTTTCGCGACCAATATTACTCATGTAGGCTTTCGTGACCAATATTACTCATGCAGGCTTTCGTGACCAATATTACTCATGCAGGCTTTCACGACCAATATTACTCATGTAGGCTTTCGTGACCAATATTACTCATGCAGGCTTTCGTGACCAATATTACTCATGCAGGCTTTCACGACCAATATTACTCATGCAGGCTTTCGTGACCAATATTACTCATGTAGGCTTTCGCGACCAATATTACTCATGTAGGCTTTCGTGACCAATATTACTCATGTAGGCTTTCGCGACCAATATTACTCATGCAGGCTTTCACGACCAATATTACTCATGTAGGCTTTCGTGACCAATATTACTCATGCAGGCTTTCGCGACCAATATTACTCATGTAGGCTTTCACGACCAATATTACTCATGCAGGCTTTCACGACCAATATTACTCATGTAGGCTTTCACGACCAATATTACTCATGCAGGCTTTCACGACCAATATTACTCATGCAGGCTTTCACGACCAATATTACTCATGCAGGCTTTCACGACCAATATTACTCATGTAGGCTTTCGTGACCAATATTACTCATGTAGGCTTTCGCGACCAATATTACTCATGTAGGCTTTCACGACCAATATTACTCATGTAGGCTTTCGTGACCAATATTACTCATGTAGGCTTTCGCGACCAATATTACTCATGTAGGCTTTCGTGACCAATATTACTCATGTAGGCTTTCACGACCAATATTACTCATGTAGGCTTTCGCGACCAATATTACTCATGTAGGCTTTCACGACCAATATTACTCATGTAGGCTTTCGCGACCAATATTACTCATGCAGGCTTTCACGACCAATATTACGCATGTAGGCTTTCGTGACCAATATTACTCATGTAGGCTTTCGTGACCAATATTACTCATGCAGGCTTTCGTGACCAATATTACTCATGCAGGCTTTCACGACCAATATTACGCATGTAGGCTTTCACGACCAATATTACTCATGTAGGCTTTCACGACCAATATTACTCATGCAGGCTTTCACGACCAATATTACTCATGCAGGCTTTCACGACCAATATTACGCATGCAGGCTTTCACGACCAATATTACTCATGTAGGCTTTCGTGACCAATATTACTCATGTAGGCTTTCGCGACCAATATTACTCATGTAGGCTTTCACGACCAATATTACTCATGTAGGCTTTCGTGACCAATATTACTCATGTAGGCTTTCGCGACCAATATTACTCATGTAGGCTTTCGTGACCAATATTACTCATGTAGGCTTTCACGACCAATATTACTCATGTAGGCTTTCGCGACCAATATTACTCATGTAGGCTTTCACGACCAATATTACTCATGTAGGCTTTCGCGACCAATATTACTCATGCAGGCTTTCACGACCAATATTACGCATGTAGGCTTTCGTGACCAATATTACTCATGTAGGCTTTCGTGACCAATATTACTCATGTAGGCTTTCACGACCAATATTACTCATGTAGGCTTTCGTGACCAATATTACTCATGTAGGCTTTCGTGACCAATATTACTCATGCAGGCTTTCACGACCAATATTACTCATGCAGGCTTTCACGACCAATATTACTCATGCAGGCTTTCGTGACCAATATTACTCATGTAGGCTTTCGCGACCAATATTACTCATGTAGGCTTTCGCGACCAATATTACTCATGCAGGCTTTCACGACCAATATTACTCATGCAGGCTTTCGTGACCAATATTACTCATGCAGGCTTTCACGACCAATATTACTCATGTAGGCTTTCGTGACCAATATTACTCATGCAGGCTTTCGCGACCAATATTACTCATGTAGGCTTTCGCGACCAATATTACTCATGCAGGCTTTCACGACCAATATTACTCATGCAGGCTTTCACGACCAATATTACTCATGTAGGCTTTCGTGACCAATATTACTCATGCAGGCTTTCACGACCAATATTACTCATGCAGGCTTTCACGACCAATATTACTCATGCAGGCTTTCGTGACCAATATTACTCATGTAGGCTTTCACGACCAATATTACTCATGCAGGCTTTCACGACCAATATTACTCATGTAGGCTTTCGTGACCAATATTACTCATGCAGGCTTTCGCGACCAATATTACTCATGTAGGCTTTCGCGACCAATATTACTCATGCAGGCTTTCGTGACCAATATTACGCATGCAGGCTTTCATGACCAATATTACTCATGCAGGCTTTCACGACCAATATTACTCATGCAGGCTTTCGTGACCAATATTACTCATGCAGGCTTTCACGACCAATATTACTCATGTAGGCTTTCACGACCAATATTACTCATGCAGGCTTTCACGACCAATATTACTCATGTAGGCTTTCGCGACCAATATTACTCATGTAGGCTTTCGCGACCAATATTACTCATGCAGGCTTTCGTGACCAATATTACTCATGTAGGCTTTCACGACCAATATTACTCATGCAGGCTTTCACGACCAATATTACTCATGCAGGCTTTCACGACCAATATTACTCATGTAGGCTTTCACGACCAATATTACTCATGCAGGCTTTCACGACCAATATTACTCATGTAGGCTTTCACGACCAATATTACTCATGTAGGCTTTCGCGACCAATATTACTCATGCAGGCTTTCGTGACCAATATTACTCATGTAGGCTTTCACGACCAATATTACTCATGCAGGCTTTCACGACCAATATTACTCATGCAGGCTTTCACGACCAATATTACTCATGTAGGCTTTCACGACCAATATTACTCATGTAGGCTTTCGCGACCAATATTACTCATGCAGGCTTTCGTGACCAATATTACTCATGTAGGCTTTCGTGACCAATATTACTCATGCAGGCTTTCGTGACCAATATTACTCATGCAGGCTTTCGCGACCAATATTACTCATGTAGGCTTTCATGACCAATATTACTCATGTAGGCTTTCGCGACCAATATTACTCATGCAGGCTTTCGTGACCAATATTACTCATGTAGGCTTTCACGACCAATATTACTCATGCAGGCTTTCACGACCAATATTACTCATGCAGGCTTTCGTGACCAATATTACTCATGTAGGCTTTCGTGACCAATATTACTCATGCAGGCTTTCGTGACCAATATTACTCATGCAGGCTTTCGCGACCAATATTACTCATGTAGGCTTTCATGACCAATATTACTCATGCAGGCTTTCATGACCAATATTACTCATGTAGGCTTTCACGACCAATATTACTCATGTAGGCTTTCACGACCAATATTACTCATGTAGGCTTTCACGACCAATATTACTCATGTAGGCTTTCATGACCAATATTACTCATGCAGGCTTTCATGACCAATATTACTCATGCAGGCTTTCATGACCAATATTACTCATGTAGGCTTTCACGACCAATATTACTCATGCAGGCTTTCATGACCAATATTACTCATGTAGGCTTTCACGACCAATATTACTCATGCAGGCTTTCGTGACCAATATTACTCATGCAGGCTTTCATGACCAATATTACTCATGTAGGCTTTCATGACCAATATTACTCATGCAGGCTTTCACGACCAATATTACTCATGTAGGCTTTCACGACCAATATTACTCATGTAGGCTTTCACGACCAATATTACTCATGTAGGCTTTCACGACCAATATTACGCATGCAGGCTTTCGTGACCAATATTACTCATGCAGGCTTTCGTGACCAATATTACTCATGCAGGCTTTCACGACCAATATTACTCATGTAGGCTTTCGTGACCAATATTACTCATGTAGGCTTTCACGACCAATATTACGCATGCAGGCTTTCGTGACCAATATTACTCATGTAGGCTTTCACGACCAATATTACTCATGCAGGCTTTCACGACCAATATTACGCATGCAGGCTTTCGTGACCAATATTACGCATGCAGGCTTTCATGACCAATATTACTCATGCAGGCTTTCGTGACCAATATTACTCATGCAGGCTTTCACGACCAATATTACTCATGCAGGCTTTCGTGACCAATATTACTCATGCAGGCTTTCACGACCAATATTACTCATGCAGGCTTTCGTGACCAATATTACTCATGCAGGCTTTCACGACCAATATTACTCATGCAGGCTTTCACGACCAATATTACGCATGCAGGCTTTCATGACCAATATTACTCATGCAGGCTTTCATGACCAATATTACTCATGCAGGCTTTCACGACCAATATTACTCATGCAGGCTTTCACGACCAATATTACGCATGCAGGCTTTCATGACCAATATTACTCATGCAGGCTTTCATGACCAATATTACTCATGCAGGCTTTCACGACCAATATTACGCATGCAGGCTTTCACGACCAATATTACTCATGCAGGCTTTCACGACCAATATTACTCATGCAGGCTTTCACGACCAATATTACTCATGCAGGCTTTCGTGACCAATATTACTCATGCAGGCTTTCACGACCAATATTACTCATGCAGGCTTTCGTGACCAATATTACTCATGCAGGCTTTCACGACCAATATTACTCATGCAGGCTTTCGTGACCAATATTACTCATGCAGGCTTTCATGACCAATATTACGCATGCAGGCTTTCGTGACCAATATTACTCATGCAGGCTTTCATGACCAATATTACGCATGCAGGCTTTCACGACCAATATTACTCATGTAGGCTTTCACGACCAATATTACTCATGCAGGCTTTCGTGACCAATATTACTCATGTAGGCTTTCGTGACCAATATTACTCATGTAGGCTTTCATGACCAATATTACTCATGCAGGCTTTCGTGACCAATATTACTCATGCAGGCTTTCACGACCAATATTACTCATGTAGGCTTTCACGACCAATATTACTCATGTAGGCTTTCGTGACCAATATTACTCATGTAGGCTTTCGTGACCAATATTACTCATGTAGGCTTTCGTGACCAATATTACTCATGCAGGCTTTCGTGACCAATATTACTCATGTAGGCTTTCACGACCAATATTACTCATGTAGGCTTTCACGACCAATATTACTCATGTAGGCTTTCATGACCAATATTACTCATGTAGGCTTTCACGACCAATATTACTCATGTAGGCTTTCATGACCAATATTACTCATGTAGGCTTTCATGACCAATATTACTCATGTAGGCTTTCATGACCAATATTACTCATGTAGGCTTTCACGACCAATATTACTCATGTAGGCTTTCACGACCAATATTACTCATGCAGGCTTTCACGACCAATATTACGCATGCAGGCTTTCGTGACCAATATTACTCATGTAGGCTTTCACGACCAATATTACTCATGCAGGCTTTCATGACCAATATTACTCATGTAGGCTTTCACGACCAATATTACTCATGCAGGCTTTCACGACCAATATTACGCATGCAGGCTTTCGTGACCAATATTACGCATGCAGGCTTTCGTGACCAATATTACGCATGCAGGCTTTCGTGACCAATATTACTCATGTAGGCTTTCATGACCAATATTACTCATGTAGGCTTTCGTGACCAATATTACGCATGTAGGCTTTCATGACCAATATTACGCATGCAGGCTTTCGTGACCAATATTACGCATGCAGGCTTTCATGACCAATATTACGCATGCAGGCTTTCATGACCAATATTACTCATGCAGGCTTTCACGACCAATATTACTCATGCAGGCTTTCGTGACCAATATTACTCATGTAGGCTTTCGTGACCAATATTACGCATGCAGGCTTTCGTGACCAATATTACGCATGCAGGCTTTCATGACCAATATTACGCATGCAGGCTTTCATGACCAATATTACTCATGTAGGCTTTCGTGACCAATATTACTCATGCAGGCTTTCATGACCAATATTACTCATGCAGGCTTTCATGACCAATATTACTCATGCAGGCTTTCATGACCAATATTACTCATGCAGGCTTTCATGACCAATATCACTCATGTAGGCTTTCATGACCAATATTACTCATGTAGGCTTTCGTGACCAATATTACGCATGCAGGCTTTCATGACCAATATTACGCATGCAGGCTTTCATGACCAATATTACGCATGCAGGCTTTCGTGACCAATATTACTCATGTAGGCTTTCGTGACCAATATTACTCATGCAGGCTTTCGTGACCAATATTACGCATGCAGGCTTTCGTGACCAATATTACTCATGCAGGCTTTCGTGACCAATATTACTCATGTAGGCTTTCGTGACCAATATTACGCATGCAGGCTTTCGTGACCAATATTACTCATGTAGGCTTTCGTGACCAATATTACTCATGCAGGCTTTCGTGACCAATATTACTCATGTAGGCTTTCGTGACCAATATTACTCATGCAGGCTTTCGTGACCAATATTACGCATGCAGGCTTTCGTGACCAATATTACGCATGCAGGCTTTCATGACCAATATTACGCATGCAGGCTTTCACGACCAATATTACTCATGTAGGCTTTCGTGACCAATATTACTCATGCAGGCTTTCTTGACCAATATTACTCATGCAGGCTTTCGTGACCAATATTACTCATGCAGGCTTTCTTGACCAATATTACTCATGCAGGCTTTCACGACCAATATTACTCATGCAGGCTTTCTTGACCAATATTACTCATGCAGGCTTTCGTGACCAATATTACTCATGTAGGCTTTCACGACCAATATTACTCATGCAGGCTTTCTTGACCAATATTACTCATGCAGGCTTTCTTGACCAATATTACTCATGCAGGCTTTCACGACCAATATTACTCATGTAGGCTTTCACGACCAATATTACTCATGCAGGCTTTCGTGACCAATATTACTCATGTAGGCTTTCTTGACCAATATTACTCATGCAGGCTTTCGTGACCAATATTACTCATGTAGGCTTTCTTGACCAATATTACTCATGCAGGCTTTCGTGACCAATATTACTCATGCAGGCTTTCTTGACCAATATTACTCATGCAGGCTTTCACGACCAATATTACTCATGCAGGCTTTCTTGACCAATATTACTCATGCAGGCTTTCGTGACCAATATTACTCATGTAGGCTTTCACGACCAATATTACTCATGTAGGCTTTCACGACCAATATTACTCATGCAGGCTTTCACGACCAATATTACTCATGCAGGCTTTCTTGACCAATATTACTCATGCAGGCTTTCGTGACCAATATTACTCATGTAGGCTTTCTTGACCAATATTACGCATGCAGGCTTTCATGACCAATATTACTCATGCAGGCTTTCATGACCAATATTACTCATGTAGGCTTTCTTGACCAATATTACTCATGCAGGCTTTCGTGACCAATATTACTCATGCAGGCTTTCGTGACCAATATTACTCATGTAGGCTTTCGTGACCAATATTACTCATGCAGGCTTTCGTGACCAATATTACTCATGTAGGCTTTCTTGACCAATATTACTCATGCAGGCTTTCACGACCAATATTACTCATGCAGGCTTTCGTGACCAATATTACTCATGTAGGCTTTCGTGACCAATATTACTCATGTAGGCTTTCGTGACCAATATTACTCATGCAGGCTTTCTTGACCAATATTACGCATGCAGGCTTTCACGACCAATATTACTCATGCAGGCTTTCGCGACCAATATTACTCATGCAGGCTTTCACGACCAATATTACTCATGCAGGCTTTCACGACCAATATTACTCATGTAGGCTTTCTTGACCAATATTACTCATGTAGGCTTTCACGACCAATATTACTCATGCAGGCTTTCACGACCAATATTACTCATGCAGGCTTTCACGACCAATATTACTCATGCAGGCTTTCGTGACCAATATTACTCATGTAGGCTTTCACGACCAATATTACTCATGTAGGCTTTCGTGACCAATATTACTCATGTAGGCTTTCACGACCAATATTACTCATGTAGGCTTTCACGACCAATATTACTCATGTAGGCTTTCACGACCAATATTACTCATGTAGGCTTTCACGACCAATATTACTCATGCAGGCTTTCACGACCAATATTACTCATGCAGGCTTTCGCGACCAATATTACTCATGTAGGCTTTCACGACCAATATTACTCATGCAGGCTTTCACGACCAATATTACTCATGCAGGCTTTCGTGACCAATATTACTCATGTAGGCTTTCACGACCAATATTACTCATGCAGGCTTTCACGACCAATATTACTCATGCAGGCTTTCGTGACCAATATTACTCATGTAGGCTTTCACGACCAATATTACTCATGTAGGCTTTCGCGACCAATATTACGCATGCAGGCTTTCACGACCAATATTACTCATGCAGGCTTTCGTGACCAATATTACTCATGTAGGCTTTCGCGACCAATATTACTCATGTAGGCTTTCACGACCAATATTACGCATGCAGGCTTTCACGACCAATATTACTCATGCAGGCTTTCTTGACCAATATTACTCATGTAGGCTTTCACGACCAATATTACTCATGCAGGCTTTCTTGACCAATATTACTCATGTAGGCTTTCACGACCAATATTACTCATGCAGGCTTTCTTGACCAATATTACTCATGCAGGCTTTCTTGACCAATATTACTCATGTAGGCTTTCACGACCAATATTACTCATGCAGGCTTTCTTGACCAATATTACTCATGTAGGCTTTCACGACCAATATTACTCATGCAGGCTTTCACGACCAATATTACTCATGCAGGCTTTCGTGACCAATATTACTCATGTAGGCTTTCTTGACCAATATTACTCATGCAGGCTTTCACGACCAATATTACTCATGCAGGCTTTCACGACCAATATTACTCATGTAGGCTTTCGTGACCAATATTACTCATGCAGGCTTTCGTGACCAATATTACTCATGTAGGCTTTCTTGACCAATATTACTCATGCAGGCTTTCACGACCAATATTACTCATGCAGGCTTTCACGACCAATATTACTCATGCAGGCTTTCGTGACCAATATTACTCATGCAGGCTTTCGTGACCAATATTACGCATGCAGGCTTTCGTGACCAATATTACTCATGCAGGCTTTCGCGACCAATATTACTCATGCAGGCTTTCGTGACCAATATTACGCATGCAGGCTTTCGTGACCAATATTACTCATGTAGGCTTTCGTGACCAATATTACGCATGCAGGCTTTCGTGACCAATATTACTCATGTAGGCTTTCGTGACCAATATTACGCATGCAGGCTTTCGTGACCAATATTACTCATGTAGGCTTTCGTGACCAATATTACGCATGCAGGCTTTCGTGACCAATATTACTCATGTAGGCTTTCGTGACCAATATTACTCATGTAGGCTTTCGTGACCAATATTACGCATGCAGGCTTTCGTGACCAATATTACGCATGCAGGCTTTCGTGACCAATATTACGCATGCAGGCTTTCGTGACCAATATTACTCATGTAGGCTTTCGTGACCAATATTACGCATGCAGGCTTTCGTGACCAATATTACGCATGCAGGCTTTCGTGACCAATATTACGCATGTAGGCTTTCGTGACCAATATTACTCATGCAGGCTTTCGTGACCAATATTACGCATGTAGGCTTTCGTGACCAATATTACTCATGTAGGCTTTCGTGACCAATATTACTCATGCAGGCTTTCGTGACCAATATTACTCATGTAGGCTTTCATGACCAATATTACGCATGCAGGCTTTCGTGACCAATATTACTCATGTAGGCTTTCGCGACCAATATTACTCATGTAGGCTTTCATGACCAATATTACGCATGCAGGCTTTCGTGACCAATATTACTCATGTAGGCTTTCGCGACCAATATTACTCATGTAGGCTTTCATGACCAATATTACGCATGCAGGCTTTCGTGACCAATATTACTCATGTAGGCTTTCGCGACCAATATTACTCATGTAGGCTTTCATGACCAATATTACGCATGCAGGCTTTCGTGACCAATATTACTCATGTAGGCTTTCGTGACCAATATTACTCATGCAGGCTTTCACGACCAATATTACTCATGCAGGCTTTCGTGACCAATATTACTCATGTAGGCTTTCGTGACCAATATTACGCATGCAGGCTTTCATGACCAATATTACTCATGCAGGCTTTCATGACCAATATTACTCATGCAGGCTTTCACGACCAATATTACTCATGTAGGCTTTCGTGACCAAAATTACTCATGCAGGCTTTCACGACCAATATTACTCATGCAGGCTTTCATGACCAATATTACTCATGTAGGCTTTCGTGACCAATATTACGCATGCAGGCTTTCATGACCAATATTACTCATGCAGGCTTTCATGACCAATATTACTCATGCAGGCTTTCACGACCAATATTACTCATGTAGGCTTTCGTGACCAATATTACTCATGCAGGCTTTCATGACCAATATTACGCATGCAGGCTTTCATGACCAATATTACTCATGCAGGCTTTCATGACCAATATTACTCATGCAGGCTTTCATGACCAATATTACGCATGCAGGCTTTCATGACCAATATTACTCATGTAGGCTTTCGTGACCAATATTACGCATGCAGGCTTTCATGACCAATATTACTCATGTAGGCTTTCGTGACCAATATTACTCATGCAGGCTTTCGTGACCAATATTACTCATGTAGGCTTTCGTGACCAATATTACGCATGCAGGCTTTCATGACCAATATTACTCATGCAGGCTTTCACGACCAATATTACTCATGTAGGCTTTCATGACCAATATTACGCATGTAGGCTTTCATGACCAATATTACGCATGTAGGCTTTCACGACCAATATTACTCATGTAGGCTTTCGTGACCAATATTACGCATGTAGGCTTTCGTGACCAATATTACGCATGCAGGCTTTCATGACCAATATTACTCATGCAGGCTTTCACGACCAATATTACTCATGTAGGCTTTCATGACCAATATTACGCATGCAGGCTTTCATGACCAATATTACTCATGTAGGCTTTCGTGACCAATATTACTCATGTAGGCTTTCATGACCAATATTACGCATGCAGGCTTTCATGACCAATATTACTCATGCAGGCTTTCACGACCAATATTACTCATGTAGGCTTTCATGACCAATATTACTCATGCAGGCTTTCACGACCAATATTACTCATGTAGGCTTTCATGACCAATATTACTCATGCAGGCTTTCACGACCAATATTACTCATGTAGGCTTTCATGACCAATATTACTCATGCAGGCTTTCATGACCAATATTACTCATGTAGGCTTTCATGACCAATATTACTCATGCAGGCTTTCATGACCAATATTACTCATGTAGGCTTTCATGACCAATATTACTCATGCAGGCTTTCATGACCAATATTACTCATGTAGGCTTTCATGACCAATATTACTCATGCAGGCTTTCATGACCAATATTACTCATGTAGGCTTTCATGACCAATATTACTCATGCAGGCTTTCATGACCAATATTACGCATGTAGGCTTTCATGACCAATATTACTCATGTAGGCTTTCATGACCAATATTACTCATGCAGGCTTTCATGACCAATATTACTCATGCAGGCTTTCATGACCAATATTACGCATGTAGGCTTTCATGACCAATATTACTCATGCAGGCTTTCACGACCAATATTACGCATGTAGGCTTTCACGACCAATATTACTCATGCAGGCTTTCACGACCAATATTACTCATGCAGGCTTTCACGACCAATATTACGCATGCAGGCTTTCACGACCAATATTACTCATGCAGGCTTTCACGACCAATATTACTCATGCAGACTTTCACGACCAATATTACTCATGCAGGCTTTCACGACCAATATTACTCATGTAGGCTTTCGTGACCAATATTACTCATGTAGGCTTTCGTGACCAATATTACTCATGTAGGCTTTCGTGACCAATATTACTCATGTAGGCTTTCGTGACCAATATTACGCATGCAGGCTTTCGTGACCAATATTACTCATGTAGGCTTTCGTGACCAATATTACTCATGCAGGCTTTCACGACCAATATTACTCATGCAGGCTTTCGTGACCAATATTACTCATGTAGGCTTTCGTGACCAATATTACTCATGTAGGCTTTCGTGACCAATATTACTCATGTAGGCTTTCGTGACCAATATTACTCATGTAGGCTTTCGTGACCAATATTACTCATGCAGGCTTTCGTGACCAATATTACTCATGCAGGCTTTCGTGACCAATATTACTCATGCAGGCTTTCGTGACCAATATTACTCATGCAGGCTTTCGTGACCAATATTACTCATGCAGGCTTTCGTGACCAATATTACTCATGCAGGCTTTCGTGACCAATATTACTCATGCAGGCTTTCGTGACCAATATTACTCATGCAGGCTTTCGTGACCAATATTACGCATGCAGGCTTTCGTGACCAATATTACTCATGCAGGCTTTCGTGACCAATATTACGCATGCAGGCTTTCGTGACCAATATTACGCATGCAGGCTTTCGTGACCAATATTACTCATGTAGGCTTTCGTGACCAATATTACGCATGCAGGCTTTCGTGACCAATATTACTCATGCAGGCTTTCGCGACCAATATTACTCATGTAGGCTTTCGTGACCAATATTACGCATGCAGGCTTTCGTGACCAATATTACGCATGCAGGCTTTCGTGACCAATATTACTCATGTAGGCTTTCGTGACCAATATTACTCATGTAGGCTTTCGTGACCAATATTACGCATGCAGGCTTTCGTGACCAATATTACGCATGCAGGCTTTCGTGACCAATATTACTCATGCAGGCTTTCGTGACCAATATTACTCATGCAGGCTTTCGTGACCAATATTACGCATGCAGGCTTTCGTGACCAATATTACGCATGCAGGCTTTCGTGACCAATATTACGCATGCAGGCTTTCGTGACCAATATTACGCATGCAGGCTTTCGTGACCAATATTACGCATGCAGGCTTTCACGACCAATATTACTCATGCAGGCTTTCGTGACCAATATTACTCATGCAGGCTTTCATGACCAATATTACTCATGCAGGCTTTCGTGACCAATATTACTCATGCAGGCTTTCGTGACCAATATTACTCATGCAGGCTTTCGTGACCAATATTACTCATGCAGGCTTTCATGACCAATATTACTCATGCAGGCTTTCGTGACCAATATTACGCATGCAGGCTTTCACGACCAATATTACTCATGTAGGCTTTCGTGACCAATATTACTCATGCAGGCTTTCGTGACCAATATTACTCATGCAGACTTTCACGACCAATATTACTCATGTAGGCTTTCACGACCAATATTACTCATGCAGGCTTTCACGACCAATATTACTCATGTAGGCTTTCGTGACCAATATTACTCATGTAGGCTTTCACGACCAATATTACTCATGTAGGCTTTCACGACCAATATTACTCATGCAGGCTTTCGTGACCAATATTACGCATGCAGGCTTTCGCGACCAATATTACTCATGCAGGCTTTCACGACCAATATTACTCATGCAGGCTTTCGTGACCAATATTACTCATGCAGGCTTTCGTGACCAATATTACTCATGCAGGCTTTCGTGACCAATATTACTCATGCAGGCTTTCACGACCAATATTACTCATGCAGGCTTTCGTGACCAATATTACTCATGCAGGCTTTCGTGACCAATATTACTCATGTAGGCTTTCGTGACCAATATTACTCATGCAGGCTTTCGTGACCAATATTACTCATGCAGGCTTTCGTGACCAATATTACTCATGCAGGCTTTCACGACCAATATTACTCATGTAGGCTTTCGTGACCAATATTACTCATGCAGGCTTTCGTGACCAATATTACTCATGCAGGCTTTCACGACCAATATTACTCATGCAGGCTTTCGTGACCAATATTACGCATGCAGGCTTTCGTGACCAATATTACGCATGCAGGCTTTCGTGACCAATATTACGCATGCAGGCTTTCGTGACCAATATTACTCATGCAGGCTTTCGCGACCAATATTACTCATGTAGGCTTTCGTGACCAATATTACGCATGCAGGCTTTCGTGACCAATATTACGCATGCAGGCTTTCGTGACCAATATTACGCATGCAGGCTTTCGTGACCAATATTACGCATGCAGGCTTTCGTGACCAATATTACTCATGCAGGCTTTCGCGACCAATATTACTCATGTAGGCTTTCGTGACCAATATTACTCATGCAGGCTTTCGCGACCAATATTACTCATGCAGGCTTTCGTGACCAATATTACGCATGCAGGCTTTCGTGACAAATATTACTCATGCAGGCTTTCACGACCAATATTACTCATGCAGGCTTTCGTGACCAATATTACGCATGCAGGCTTTCACGACCAATATTACGCATGCAGGCTTTCGTGACCAATATTACTCATGCAGGCTTTCACGACCAATATTACGCATGCAGGCTTTCGTGACCAATATTACTCATGCAGGCTTTCACGACCAATATTACTCATGCAGGCTTTCGTGACCAATATTACGCATGCAGGCTTTCACGACCAATATTACTCATGCAGGCTTTCGCGACCAATATTACTCATGCAGGCTTTCGTGACCAATATTACTCATGCAGGCTTTCGTGACCAATATTACGCATGCAGGCTTTCGTGACCAATATTACTCATGTAGGCTTTCGTGACCAATATTACTCATGTAGGCTTTCGTGACCAATATTACTCATGTAGGCTTTCGCGACCAATATTACTCATGCAGGCTTTCGTGACCAATATTACTCATGTAGGCTTTCGCGACCAATATTACTCATGCAGGCTTTCGTGACCGATATTACTCATGCAGGCTTTCGCGACCAATATTACTCATGTAGGCTTTCGTGACCAATATTACTCATGTAGGCTTTCGCGACCAATATTACTCATGCAGGCTTTCGTGACCAATATTACTCATGCAGGCTTTCACGACCAATATTACTCATGCAGGCTTTCGTGACCAATATTACTCATGCAGGCTTTCGCGACCAATATTACTCATGCAGGCTTTCGCGACCAATATTACTCATGCAGGCTTTCATGACCAATATTACTCATGTAGGCTTTCGCGACCAATATTACTCATGCAGGCTTTCACGACCAATATTACTCATGTAGGCTTTCGCGACCAATATTACTCATGCAGGCTTTCGCGACCAATATTACTCATGCAGGCTTTCATGACCAATATTACTCATGTAGGCTTTCGCGACCAATATTACTCATGCAGGCTTTCGCGACCAATATTACTCATGCAGGCTTTCGCGACCAATATTACTCATGCAGGCTTTCACGACCAATATTACTCATGCAGGCTTTCGCGACCAATATTACTCATGCAGGCTTTCGCGACCAATATTACTCATGCAGGCTTTCATGACCAATATTACTCATGTAGGCTTTCGCGACCAATATTACTCATGCAGGCTTTCATGACCAATATTACTCATGTAGGCTTTCGCGACCAATATTACTCATGCAGGCTTTCATGACCAATATTACTCATGCAGGCTTTCACGACCAATATTACTCATGCAGGCTTTCACGACCAATATTACTCATGCAGGCTTTCACGACCAATATTACTCATGCAGGCTTTCATGACCAATATTACTCATGCAGGCTTTCGTGACCAATATTACGCATGCAGGCTTTCACGACCAATATTACTCATGCAGGCTTTCATGACCAATATTACTCATGCAGGCTTTCGTGACCAATATTACGCATGCAGGCTTTCACGACCAATATTACTCATGCAGGCTTTCGTGACCAATATTACGCATGCAGGCTTTCACGACCAATATTACTCATGCAGGCTTTCGTGACCAATATTACGCATGCAGGCTTTCACGACCAATATTACTCATGCAGGCTTTCGTGACCAATATTACTCATGCAGGCTTTCACGACCAATATTACTCATGCAGGCTTTCACGACCAATATTACTCATGCAGGCTTTCATGACCAATATTACTCATGTAGGCTTTCACGACCAATATTACTCATGCAGGCTTTCATGACCAATATTACTCATGTAGGCTTTCATGACCAATATTACGCATGCAGGCTTTCACGACCAATATTACTCATGCAGGCTTTCGTGACCAATATTACGCATGCAGGCTTTCACGACCAATATTACTCATGCAGGCTTTCGTGACCAATATTACTCATGCAGGCTTTCACGACCAATATTACTCATGCAGGCTTTCACGACCAATATTACTCATGCAGGCTTTCATGACCAATATTACTCATGCAGGCTTTCACGACCAATACTACGCATGCAGGCTTTCACGACCAATATTACTCATGCAGGCTTTCATGACCAATATTACTCATGTAGGCTTTCACGACCAATATTACTCATGCAGGCTTTCACGACCAATATTACTCATGCAGGCTTTCGTGACCAATATTACTCATGTAGGCTTTCGTGACCAATATTACTCATGTAGGCTTTCGCGACCAATATTACTCATGCAGGCTTTCGTGACCAATATTACTCATGCAGGCTTTCGTGACCAATACTACTCATGCAGGCTTTCGTGACCAATATTACTCATGTAGGCTTTCGCGACCAATACTACTCATGCAGGCTTTCGCGACCAATACTACTCATGCAGGCTTTCGTGACCAATATTACTCATGCAGGCTTTCGTGACCAATATTACTCATGTAGGCTTTCGTGACCAATACTACTCATGCAGGCTTTCGCGACCAATATTACTCATGCAGGCTTTCACGACCAATATTACGCATGCAGGCTTTCACGACCAATATTACTCATGCAGGCTTTCACGACCAATATTACGCATGCAGGCTTTCGCGACCAATATTACGCATGCAGGCTTTCGCGACCAATATTACTCATGCAGGCTTTCACGACCAATATTACGCATGCAGGCTTTCACGACCAATATTACTCATGCAGGCTTTCACGACCAATATTACTCATGCAGGCTTTCACGACCAATATTACTCATGCAGGCTTTCGCGACCGATATTACTCATGCAGGCTTTCACGACCAATATTACTCATGTAGGCTTTCACGACCAATATTACTCATGCAGGCTTTCACGACCAATATTACTCATGCAGGCTTTCACGACCAATATTACTCATGCAGGCTTTCACGACCAATACTACGCATGCAGGCTTTCACGACCAATATTACTCATGTAGGCTTTCACGACCAATATTACTCATGTAGGCTTTCATGACCAATATTACTCATGCAGGCTTTCACGACCAATATTACGCATGCAGGCTTTCATGACCAATATTACTCATGTAGGCTTTCACGACCAATATTACTCATGTAGGCTTTCATGACCAATATTACTCATGCAGGCTTTCACGACCAATATTACTCATGTAGGCTTTCACGACCAATATTACTCATGTAGGCTTTCACGACCAATATTACTCATGTAGGCTTTCATGACCAATATTACTCATGCAGGCTTTCACGACCAATATTACTCATGCAGGCTTTCATGACCAATATTACTCATGTAGGCTTTCACGACCAATATTACTCATGTAGGCTTTCACGACCAATATTACTCATGCAGGCTTTCACGACCAATACTACGCATGCAGGCTTTCACGACCAATATTACTCATGTAGGCTTTCACGACCAATATTACTCATGTAGGCTTTCATGACCAATATTACTCATGCAGGCTTTCACGACCAATATTACTCATGTAGGCTTTCATGACCAATATTACTCATGTAGGCTTTCACGACCAATATTACTCATGTAGGCTTTCATGACCAATATTACTCATGCAGGCTTTCACGACCAATATTACTCATGCAGGCTTTCGTGACCAATATTACTCATGTAGGCTTTCGTGACCAATATTACTCATGTAGGCTTTCGTGACCAATATTACTCATGCAGGCTTTCACGACCAATATTACTCATGCAGGCTTTCACGACCAATATTACTCATGCAGGCTTTCGTGACCAATATTACTCATGCAGGCTTTCGTGACCAATATTACTCATGCAGGCTTTCGTGACCAATATTACTCATGCAGGCTTTCACGACCAATATTACTCATGCAGGCTTTCGCGACCAATATTACTCATGCAGGCTTTCACGACCAATATTACTCATGTAGGCTTTCGTGACCAATATTACTCATGCAGGCTTTCGTGACCAATATTACTCATGTAGGCTTTCGTGACCAATATTACGCATGTAGGCTTTCATGACCAATATTACTCATGTAGGCTTTCATGACCAATATTACTCATGCAGGCTTTCGTGACCAATATTACTCATGCAGGCTTTCGTGACCAATATTACTCATGTAGGCTTTCGTGACCAATATTACTCATGCAGGCTTTCGTGACCAATATTACTCATGCAGGCTTTCGTGACCAATATTACTCATGCAGGCTTTCGTGACCAATATTACGCATGTAGGCTTTCGTGACCAATATTACTCATGCAGGCTTTCACGACCAATATTACTCATGCAGGCTTTCGTGACCAATATTACGCATGTAGGCTTTCATGACCAATATTACTCATGCAGGCTTTCGTGACCAATATTACGCATGTAGGCTTTCACGACCAATATTACTCATGCAGGCTTTCACGACCAATATTACTCATGTAGGCTTTCATGACCAATATTACTCATGCAGGCTTTCGTGACCAATATTACGCATGTAGGCTTTCGTGACCAATATTACGCATGTAGGCTTTCGTGACCAACATTACTCATGTAGGCTTTCGTGACCAATATTACGCATGTAGGCTTTCGTGACCAACATTACTCATGTAGGCTTTCACGACCAATATTACTCATGTAGGCTTTCGTGACCAATATTACTCATGTAGGCTTTCGTGACCAATATTACTCATGTAGGCTTTCACGACCAATATTACTCATGTAGGCTTTCGTGACCAACATTACTCATGTAGGCTTTCGTGACCAATATTACTCATGCAGGCTTTCGTGACCAATATTACTCATGTAGGCTTTCGTGACCAATATTACGCATGCAGGCTTTCGTGACCAATATTACTCATGTAGGCTTTCGTGACCAATATTACTCATGTAGGCTTTCGTGACCAATATTACTCATGTAGGCTTTCGTGACCAATATTACTCATGTAGGCTTTCGTGACCAATATTACTCATGCAGGCTTTCGTGACCAATATTACTCATGTAGGCTTTCGTGACCAATATTACTCATGCAGGCTTTCGTGACCAATATTACGCATGCAGGCTTTCGCGACCAATATTACTCATGTAGGCTTTCGTGACCAATATTACTCATGTAGGCTTTCGTGACCAATATTACGCATGCAGGCTTTCGTGACCAATATTACTCATGTAGGCTTTCGTGACCAATATTACTCATGTAGGCTTTCGTGACCAATATTACGCATGCAGGCTTTCGTGACCAATATTACTCATGTAGGCTTTCGTGACCAATATTACTCATGTAGGCTTTCGTGACCAATATTACTCATGCAGGCTTTCGTGACCAATATTACGCATGTAGGCTTTCGTGACCAATATTACGCATGCAGGCTTTCGTGACCAATATTACTCATGTAGGCTTTCGTGACCAATATTACTCATGTAGGCTTTCGTGACCAATATTACTCATGTAGGCTTTCGTGACCAATATTACTCATGTAGGCTTTCGTGACCAATATTACTCATGCAGGCTTTCGTGACCAATATTACTCATGCAGGCTTTCGTGACCAATATTACTCATGTAGGCTTTCGTGACCAATATTACGCATGCAGGCTTTCGTGACCAATATTACTCATGCAGGCTTTCGTGACCAATATTACTCATGCAGGCTTTCGTGACCAATATTACGCATGTAGGCTTTCGCGACCAATATTACTCATGCAGGCTTTCGTGACCAATATTACTCATGCAGGCTTTCGTGACCAATATTACGCATGCAGGCTTTCGTGACCAATATTACGCATGCAGGCTTTCGTGACCAATATTACTCATGCAGGCTTTCACGACCAATATTACTCATGTAGGCTTTCGTGACCAATATTACGCATGCAGGCTTTCGTGACCAATATTACTCATGTAGGCTTTCGTGACCAATATTACTCATGCAGGCTTTCGTGACCAATATTACTCATGTAGGCTTTCGTGACCAATATTACTCATGTAGGCTTTCGTGACCAATATTACTCATGCAGGCTTTCGTGACCAATATTACTCATGTAGGCTTTCGCGACCAATATTACTCATGCAGGCTTTCGTGACCAATATTACGCATGCAGGCTTTCACGACCAATATTACTCATGCAGGCTTTCGTGACCAATATTACTCATGCAGGCTTTCACGACCAATATTACTCATGCAGGCTTTCGTGACCAATATTACGCATGCAGGCTTTCACGACCAATATTACTCATGCAGGCTTTCGTGACCAATATTACGCATGTAGGCTTTCACGACCAATATTACTCATGCAGGCTTTCGTGACCAATATTACTCATGCAGGCTTTCGTGACCAATATTACTCATGCAGGCTTTCGTGACCAATATTACGCATGCAGGCTTTCACGACCAATATTACGCATGCAGGCTTTCGTGACCAATATTACTCATGCAGGCTTTCACGACCAATATTACTCATGCAGGCTTTCGTGACCAATATTACGCATGCAGGCTTTCGTGACCAATATTACGCATGCAGGCTTTCGTGACCAATATTACTCATGCAGGCTTTCGCGACCAATATTACTCATAATCAACGTTTTTGCGTGAGATCGCGTTATTTAGAAACGTGTCGTAAACCCTCCACCACCCGACACGGCCAATCGGCAAAAAAGTGTCACGTTGACAAAAGACAAAATAGTTCACTACATTTATAGTAGCCAAATACTCGTACAGCTGATGACCATTCACGTTTGGCTGCCCTGAGCCAGTGGTGGCAATTCCACGTTCCCAGGGCGGGCCAGGAGACAGGCTCTCCGTAGTGGAACGACCACAGCGAGTGGATCACGATTTGCATGTGGAGGGCACGCTGGAGATTGCAGCGAGAGAGGTGGGAAGGGGAGCGCCAGACATCGTTAGGACTGCTAACAAACTTGAGTGGTATTCTTAGGTTTTTTCGGTAAAGTCACGTAGGTAAAAAATAAAAAATAAAATTAATAAAAGTAAAATAAAACTAAAATAAAATTAATAAAACTAAAATAAAAATCACCTGCGGTGTCAAACACCACAGGTGATTTTTATTTAATTTTTATTTTACTTTTATTAATTTTAATTTTTTACCTATGTGACTTTACCGAAAAAACCTAAGAATATGAATCCTTACCGTCACGAAAGCTTCAAATCTAGAATTAAACTTGAGTGGACTTGGGCAAGTCACATCACGGCGTGAGGGAACAGCGTCCCGTGGGGGAGACTTAACGACCAAATGATGATTTGCATTCATAGAAACCCTGTAATCAACTAAAGCCACATTTGCAACCGTGATTTGCAACCGTGAATTTGGCAACTGTGAATTTGCAAGCGTGCTGTATCCCCTTTCTTTGTGCGGCTCTTAAATGTTGGCATGTTTTTATTTACCCTTTCAACTGGTACAAAACTGACACCTTTATACAAGGCATCATGTTTGCAATAACCGCAACACAAGCAGTCAAAATGCAAACAAAAAGAAACAACTCTGATGATGATAATGATATGCCTTTTCGCGTCATCTGGTCCAACACCATGTGAGACTAGGCTCTAAGAAAAGCTGTCTCGGATGTGGACCAATCAACTTCAAGGACAGTGCATATCATTACCATTATCAGAGTTGTTTCTTTTTGTTTGCATTTTGACTGCTTGTGTTGCGGTTATTGCAAACATGATGCCTTGTATAAAGATGTCAGTTTTGTACCAGTTTAAAGGGTAAAAACCTATTACTATATTTTGCCACTGGTAAAGGAGATGTCTCAATGTTTGTATTTATTCATATATTATTCACAACGCAGATCGAGTCTACGTGCGATTGGTTGATGCACCCACAACGTTTACATTGCTGGAAAATTCCCGATGACGATGCTGGTTGTTGCAATCGCCAGCGCAAACTGGACATCTGCGACAGAGAGCTTTACAGCCCATCAGATTCCTCCAGCATCAATAAATATTCTGATGAGCTCGAACTTCGAATGCCGCCGTGGGTTTTTGCTCTCCGACACGCGCGCACACGGTTGGCTACGTGCGGTGCGAAAAGAAGTTCAACATCTCGATGTAAAGCTTTCGTGACTGCAGGGATTCATCTTCTTGGTTCTTTCGGTAAAGTCACGTAGAATGGAAATAATAAAATAATAAAGCATAATTTAATAATTCTCACGACGTTTCGGCCACAACGCAAGCAGCCGTCCTCAGGTGGTAAAGTCACGTAGAATGGAAATAATAAAATAATAAAACATTATTAAATAATTCTCACGATGTTTCGGCCACAACGCAAGCAGCCGTCCTCAGGTGGTAAAGTCACGTAGAATGGAAATAATAAAATAATAAAACATAATTAAATAATTCTCACGACGTTTCGGCCACAACGCAAGCAGCCGTCCTCAGGTGGTAAAGTCACGTAGAATGGAAATAATAAAATAATAAAACATTATTAAATAATTCTCACGACGTTTCGGCCACAACGCAAGCAGCCGTCCTCAGGTGGTAAAGTCACGTAGAATGGAAATAATAAAATAATAAAACATTATTAAATAATTCTCACGACGTTTCGGCCACAACGCAAGCAGCCGTCCTTAGGTGGACGGCTGCTTGCGTTGTGGCCGAAATGTCGCGAGAATTATTTTATTATGTTTTATTTTTATTATTTCCCTTCTACGTGACTTTACCGAAAGAACCAAGAAGAAGTTCAACATCCATGCAACACACACCACCGATGGTGCTGCAGCCAGAAATAATTGGCACGTTCCGTTCACATGACAAACCCTATGAATTAGGCGTGCCGGGTGGAGGTATGTATGTACCAGAGGTGGGACAAAGTCATTGTTATGCAAGTCCAAGTCGAGTCGCAAGTCATCAAATTCATGACTCGAGTCTGACTCGAGTCCAAGTCACATGACTCGAGTCCACATCTCATAGGTGGGACAAAGTCATTGTTATGCAAGTCCAAGTCGAGTCGCAAGTCATCAAATTCATGACTCGAGTCTGACTCGAGTCCAAGTCACATGACTCGAGTCCACATCTCATAGGTGGGACAAAGTCATTGTTATGCAAGTCCAAGTCGAGTCGCAAGTCATCAAATTCATGACTCGAGTCTGACTCGAGTCCAAGTCACATGACTCGAGTCCACATCTCATAGGTGGGACAAAGTCATTGTTATGCAAGTCCAAGTCGAGTCGCAAGTCATCAAATTCATGACTCGAGTCTGACTCGAGTCCAAGTCACATGACTCGAGTCCACATCTCATAGGTGGGACAAAGTCATTGTTATGCAAGTCCAAGTCGAGTCGCAAGTCATCAAATTCATGACTCGAGTCTGACTCGAGTCCAAGTCACATGACTCGAGTCCACATCTCATAGGTGGGACAAAGTCATTGTTATGCAAGTCCAAGTCGAGTCGCAAGTCATCAAATTCATGACTCGAGTCTGACTCGAGTCCAAGTCACATGACTCGAGTCCACATCTCATAGGTGGGACAAAGTCATTGTTATGCAAGTCCAAGTCGAGTCGCAAGTCATCAAATTCATGACTCGAGTCTGACTCGAGTCCAAGTCACATGACTCGAGTCCACATCTCATAGGTGGGACAAAGTCATTGTTATGCAAGTCCAAGTCGAGTTGCAAGTCATCAAATTCATGACTCGAGTCTGACTCGAGTCCAAGTCACATGACTCGAGTCCACATCTCATAGGTGGGACAAAGTCATTGTTATGCAAGTCCAAGTCGAGTCGCAAGTCATCAAATTCATGACTCGAGTCTGACTCGAGTCCAAGTCACATGACTCGAGTCCACATCTCATAGGTGGGACAAAGTCATTGTTATGCAAGTCCAAGTCGAGTCGCAAGTCATCAAATTCATGACTCGAGTCTGACTCGAGTCCAAGTCACATGACTCGAGTCCACATCTCATAGGTGGGACAAAGTCATTGTTATGCAAGTCCAAGTCGAGTCGCAAGTCATCAAATTCATGACTCGAGTCTGACTCGAGTCCAAGTCACATGACTCGAGTCCACACCTCTGGTATGTACGTAGCTTCCCAACCCTTTCGGCGTTCGCTGGTCTCATATTCTCTGTTGTAGGACAATCCGTTTCAAAGACAATGCATATAATAAACTCTTTGGCTCTTTCGGTAAAGTCACGCAGTTAGAAATAAAATATAATAAAAAAAACAAATCACGACGCTTCGATTGCAACACAAGCAATCGTCATCAGGTGTGACAACCACAGCAAGAAAAATTGCTGAACGCGTGGTGACGTTCATTCTAAATTTGGAAGGAAAAACCGGAGGACCCGGAGAAAAATCCACGCGACCACGGGGAGAGAGAAAGAGAGACACACGGAAAACTCCAAATATACAGCAGCAGGCGTCAGGCTCGGGATCGAACCCACGACCTCCTGCGTACCAGGCGAGGTAGTTAACATCTCACTACGGGGAGAGACACATGCAAACTCCAAATATGGCGTCAGGGTCCGGATCAAACCCACGACCTCCTGCGTACCAGGCGAGGTAGTGAACATCTCCTAGTCACCCGCGGCGCCAAGGGTAGGTGTGGCCCAGGGTAGGGCAGGGCAGGGCAGGCGAGGTGTCTGGGTGGCTGGAGCGGGTTCATGATGATCGTGCCAGACAGATCACAGAGCCGCCCACTGCCGCCACTGAAATTCCGAGTTCCTGCCATCACTAAAATCCCGGGTTCCAGCCGCCCGTGGCTGAACCGAGTTTTTGTCTCGCAGCGAGTTCACGACCTCGTCCCAGAACAACAGAGCGGCCGCGCTCGTAAGCCGTCAGAACAAATTTGGCTTTGCGCTTAAGTTGATACGTACTGAATTTCGATTTAATGCTTTCGTGACGGCGGGGATTCATCTTCTTGATTCTTTCGGTAAAGTCACGTAGAAGGGAAGTAGAAGAAATTTCTTTTGTCAAGGCGCCCTTCCCCCCTTCCAACCCAGCTTAAATATACGCTGCCAAGCTTGGTGGTGTTTCATTCAGACGCTGTCTCCCCGACAGACCTGGTCTTCACCTGAGGACGGCTGCTTGCGTTGTGGCCGAAACGTCGTGAGAATTATTTTATTATGTTTTATTTTTATTATTTTATTACTTCCCTTCTACGTGACTTTACCGAAAGAACCAAGAAGATGAATCCCTGCAGTCACGAAAGCTTTAAATCGAAATTTGATACGTACTGCTGTGTTGTATACGTTGGGGCACAAGTAAATCGATTTGAAAAAAAAAACGATGCAAATTCGAATTACATTTGCACTGTAAACTCAGCCTTGCAGTCATCCCGCACCTCCGATTGGCGCGGTTGGCTACGTACGGTGCGAAAGAAGTTCAACATACAGTACATACCTCGCAAACAGCACTTGCCCCAAGAGTCGGTTGAGGCTACACCGGGGGGGGGGATGGGGGGGGATCTTTGTCTTTGTTTTGCATCTATGGGGAGTGGTGTCACAGTGGTTATCGCGCTGAGCTACGGACCCGGCGACCAGAGTCCGATCCATGCGAGGATTGTTTTGGGGTTAGATCGCGTGAATATGAATGTGTCGCTAAACCCGCCACCACCGCATCGACACAGCCAATCAGTAAAAGTTTGTCACGTAAATGAAACGTGACCAATTCGTCACAAGAACGTGGAACTTCCACCACTTGCTCGGCATGGCTGAGAACGGCAGACGAATTCCAATCAGTGGCTATTGGAGGAGGAAATCTCCGTGGCCTTGCTTGACTTGATGTGACATACCAGCGAACGCCACTTTGTGCACAACCAGGCACACAGGATAAACTTGAAACTTCATACAAGCGTTTGAGCGTGACAAGACGGGGCGCGGTGGGCATGCGCCTCACCCCTCCTGCGCTTCGTGAGCGAGTGGGAACGATTTACCCCCACGCTTCGTGAATGGGAGGGCACTTCGTGAGCGAGCGAGTGGGAACGCTTTACTCAAACTCTTAGTTTTTTTCGGTAAAGTCACGTAGGTAAAAAAATGAAATAAAAATTAATAAAAATAAAATAATAATAAAAATCACGACGTTTCGGAGGCAACACAAGTCTCCGTCATCAGGTGGGACCGTCACAGCTAAAATTACTGCAACACTTGATGCCTCACTTGTTGCAGTAATTTTAGCTGTGACGGTCCCACCTGATGACGGAGACTTGTGTTGCCTCCGAAACGTCGTGAGTTATTTATTATTTTATTTCTATTATTATTTCTATTTTTTTACCTGCGTGACTTTAGCGAAAAAACTAAGAGTATGGATCCTTGCAGTCACGAAAGCTTCAAATCTAGAACTTTACTCATGCCCATCATGAGCAAAGTAGGAACGCATTTCCCCCACGCTTCGTGAGCGAGTGGGAATTTTACTCATGCCCATCATGAGCAAAGTAGGAACGCTTTACCCCCACGCTTCGTGAGTGGGAAGGCTTTATTCCTGCGCTTCGTGAGTGAGCGAGTGGGCGAGCGTGCGAAGGAGCTCGTTCATAAAATAGAAAGTCGCTAAATCAGACGATGGCCCACCGGGTTAGTCGCTCCTAACGGATGGCGTGAGAGCCGCGGTGGCTAGGAGATGTTAACCACCTCGCCTGGTGTACAGGAGGTCGTGGGTTCCATCCCCGACACTGACGCCTGCTGCTGTATATTTGGAGTTTGCCTTCCTTTCTCTCTCATCATCATCACGGTGGCTAGGAGATGTTAACCACCTCGCCTGGTGTACAGGAGGTCGTGGGTTCCATCCCCGACACTGACGCCTGCTGCTGTATATTTGGAGTTTGCCTTCCTTTCTCTCTCATCATCATCACGGTGGCTAGGAGATGTTAACTACCTCGCCTGGTGTACAGGAGGTCGTGGGTTCCATCCCCGACACTGACTCCTGCCGGATGAAGGCACGTGCCTTCATCCGGCACTGGGTAGCTCATGGCTGGATGATGTACATTAAGCAGTCGCCCTCCTTAACCTCCCTCCGATCCTCTCTGAAATCCTCCATCGCCCATTCATCGTCCCTCCACTCCCTCCCCTCCCTCCCCTACAGCTCCTTTCGTGACCCCCCGAGCGATCGCTGCTACCATCCATTGCTCGACCTTTGCATCTTGCATCGCGCCTGCCATCTAAATCATTCGATGTTGTCACCGTATTATTATCGTCTTGACAACGATGTTAAGCCCCTTGAGTGAAGGCGGTCTAGAAAAATATAAAATAAGGTGATGGTGATGAGTTTGCATTTGGCAATGCCGTAGATGATGTTAAGAGATTCGCATCTGAGTGATGATGACGATCAAAATCAGAATATTTCGACTGCAGGAGGAAACCGATGAACGTTACAACAAACAGTACAACAACACGATTGGAGTGCAAGGTATAGGGAATTTAAACAATCGCTTAAAAAAATATGTAGAAATAAAACAAAAAAATGTTTTTGCAATCCTACCACCAGGTAAAGCCCACCGACCTATTAGCTTATTTTTCAGAATCAACCTGGCCACAAATGATAGCTCTACGAAATTATAATGATGATGCATCAGTCGTTCTTTAAAGAGGTATAGCGTATCGATGAGGTTCACACGTGGAGAGAGAGGGGGGGGAGTGGATGTTATGGTGAGGATGGGTGTGGTTGTCTGAATGTTGTAACCACATTACAGTGGTGATTAGCAGGAAGAGCGAGGCCTTGACACAGTGGGGATGCCGCATATCAACAAAACTCGAGTCACACAAAGCGTGAAGCATTCTGGGGGCATTCCACGAGTTAAAAATACCGATAATACACTACCAGATCGATTGTCGATCACCTGCTTTTCAGACGTACCGTCACGTCATGCTAATCCTGCATCGCACGCCGTGTTTTTAAAGCGCTAACTGTCATGCAATCAATTGATCAATTCCGTAAGGATACTCTCTCTTCAGAGTAACAGCAAAGACACGATGGCTGCAGGCTGTGGGTACAGTGGTGATCTGTCATCGATAAGGCAGTGGTGATCTCTCATCCATAGGGCAGTGGTGATCTCTCATGTTCAGAGAGGGAGGAAGGCCACTTTCGCCGATAAGACATCATCAGTCGCGTGAGTTGGGTTTGTGACAGCAGCACGATGATGATGATGACGGGGAGTGTGATGATGATGATGGGGTGGTGTTAAAGGCCACCAGAGGCCACACTAAAGGCCACCAGGGGCCACACTAAAGGCCACCAGGGGCCTCACTAAAGGTCATCAGAGGCCACACTAAAGGCCATCAGGGGTCACACTAAAGGTCACCAGAGGCCACACTAAAGGTCACCAGGGGCCACACTAAAGGTCACCAGGGGCCACACTAAAGGCCATCAGGGGCCACACTAAAGGCCACCAGAGGCCGCACTAAAGGCCACCAGAGGCCACACTAAAGGCCACCAGGGACCACACTAAAGGCCACCAGAGGCCGCACTAAAGGCCATCAGGGGCCACACTAAAGGCCATCAGGGGCCACACTAAAGGTCATCAGGGGCCGCACTAAAGGCCATCAGGGGCCGCACTAAAGGCCATCAGGGGCCACACTAAAGGCCATCAGGGGCCGCACTAAAGGCCATCAGAGGCGGCACTAAAGGCCATCAGGGGCAGCACTAAAGGCCATCAGGGGCCGCACTAAAGGCCACCAGGGGCCGCACTAAAGGTCACCAGGGGCCGCACTAAAGGCCATCAGGGGCCACACTAAAGGCCACCAGGGGCCACACTAAAGGCCACCAGGGGCCACACTAAAGGTCACCAGGGGCCGCACTAAAGGCCACCAGGGGCCACACTAAAGGCCACCAGGGGCCACACTAAAGGCCACCAGGGGCCGCACTAAAGGTCACCAGGGGCCGCACTAAAGGTCACCAGGGGCCGCACTAAAGGCCATCAGGGGCCACACTAAAGGCCACCAGGGGCCGCACTAAAGGTCACCAGGGGCCGCACTAAAGGCCACCAGGGGCCACACTAAAGGTCACCAGGGGCCGCACTAAAGGTCACCAGGGGCCACACTAAAGACCACCAGAGGCCACACTAAAGGTCACCAGGGGCCGCACTAAAGGTCACCAGGGGCCGCACTAAAGGCCACCAGGGGCCACACTAAAGGCCATCAGGGGCCACACTAAAGGCCACCAGGTGCCGCACTAAAGGCCACCAGGGGCCACACTAAAAAAAACCACAGCGCGTGTAGGGGCTGTCAAGTGGCAACATCCCACCCCGACTGTTCCCGCCGTGCACGACTCGTCACAACCGTTGCATCATCATCATGGTCGTCGTTATTGTTATTATGCATATTATATCATTGCTTCTTTCGGTAAAGTCACGTAGAAGGGGAATAATACAATAATATAAACTTAAAACAATAAATGAGAATTTTTATAATAAAATAATATAAATATAAAACAATAAATGAGAATTTTTTATTGTAAAGTCACGTAGAAGGGAAATAATTAAATAATATTAATATTAAACAATAAATGATATTTTTTATAATAAAATAATATAAATATAAAACAATGAGAATTTGTATAATAAAATAATATAAAACAATAAATGAGAATTCTTATTGTTTTATATTTATATTATTTTAAAATAATATTTATATTATTTTTTAACAATAAATGAGAATTTTTATAATAAAATAATATAAAACAATAAATGAGAATTTTATTGTTTTATATTTAAATTATTTTATTACTTCCCTTCTACGTGACTTTACCGAAAGAACCAAGAATATGAATCCCTGCAGTCACGAAAGCTTTAAATAAAAAAATATTCATATTGTCATTATCATTCATATTGTTTAAATAACTTTGTAGGCAAAATCGGGACAACCCCAAAATGATTCGTGGCTCCAGATGTGCAGGGCTGGCTACGTACGGTGTGAAAGAAGTTCCACGTACAGTACAAAGCAACCACGACACGTACAGTATAACGCAACCACAACAACACGTACAGTACAAAGCAACCACAACAACACGTACAGTACAAAACCACAACAACACGTACAGTACAAAGCAACCACAACACGTACAGTACAAAGCAACCACAACACGTACAGTACAAAGCAACCACAACACGTACAGTACAAAACAACCACAACAACACGTACAGTACAAAGCAACCACAACAACACGTACAGTACAAAGCAACCACAACAACACGTACAGTACAAAACCACAACACGTACAGTATAACGCAACCACAACACGTACAGTACAAAGCAACCACGACACGTACAGTACAAAGCAACCACAACACCACGTACAGTACAAAGCAACAACAACCACACCTGATACCAGCCGAGCACCCAAACTTACACCCCTCACACACACGCGCGTCAACGTTTACACAGTTATTTACCACACGCCAACGTTCAGCCGACGTTGAGGCAACGTTGGGCAACGTTGAGGCAAGGTTGAGGTAGACGTTGGGCAACGTTGAGGCAACGTTGAGGTAGACGTTGGGCAACGTTGAGGCAACGTTGAGGTAGACGTTGGGCAACGTTGAGGTAGACGTTGGGCAACGTTGAGGCCTCGTTGGGCAGACGTTGAGGCGACGTTGAGCCGACGTTTAAACAACGTTCAGCCGACGTTGAGACGACGTTGGCATGTGGTGCGGAAACGTTGCTGGGCCATCTATGAGCTAACGTCCCAACGTCCCCCCCCCCCCCCCACGTCCCCCCCCCCCACGTCCCCCCCCCCCACGCGCCCCCCCCCCCACGTGCCCCCCCCCCCACGTCCCCCCCCCCACGCCCCCCCCCACGTGCACCTCCCCCCACGCCCCCCCCCCCGTGCCCCCCCCCACGTGCCCCCCCCCCCACGTCCCCCCCCCCCACGTCCCCCCCCCCCACGTCCCCCCCCACGTCCCCCCCCCCACGTCCCCCCCCCCCCCACGTCCCCCCCCCCCACGTCCCCCCCCCCACGTCCCCCCCCCCCACGTCCCCCCCCCCCCACGTCCCCCCCCCCACGCCCCCCCCCACGTGCCCCCCCCCACGTGCCCCTCCCCCCACGCCCCCCCCCCGTGCCCCCCCCCACGTGCCCCCCCCCACGACCCTCTCCCCACGTGCCCCTCCCCCCCACGTCCCCCCCCGTGCCCCCCCCCCCACGTGGTGTGTGTGCACCTCTCGACGTAGCTGGGTGTTGGACTTCTTTCGCACCGTACGTAGCCCCACCCGTGCCAATCGGAGCCCCCCCCCCCCCGCTATTGTAGCCGTCTGGTCACCGCACACGCTAATCGATAACTTATTGATAACTTATTAATAACGATAATAGAGTTGCCGATAGAACTGTGGTGAACAAACCTGCGAGAACACCACAAAGACAAAGCGCCCCCGTGTAGCCTCAACAGGCTGTAGGGGCAAGTGCTGTTAGCGAGCAGCACCACGCCCGGCCGCCTTTGTCTCTCCCCCCCCCCCCCCACACAACGCTGTTGTATCACAACCGCAGCGAGGAACTCGATTTGAGGCCGAGCGGACCTAGGCGAGGTGCAGGATCCTGACCGCCATCGCTTGCCGCGAGCGGCGGGCGTTGGAATCCAACTCGGGGCGACTCACAAATCCGCAGGCACAAACAACATCAACAACAGCAACAACATCAACAACACCATCAACCACATCATCAACAACAACTACATCATCAACAACAACAACATCATCAACCACACCATCAACCACATCATCAACCACATCATCAACAACAACTACATCAACAACAACAGCAACAACATCAACAACACCATCAACCACATCATCAACAACAACTACATCATCAACAACAACAACATCATCAACAACACCATCAACCACATCATCAACAACAACTACATCAACAACATCATCAACAACATCAACAACAAGATCAACAACAACATCAACAACAACTACATCAACAACATCAACACCAACATCAACAACAACAACATCATCAACAACATCAACAACTTCAACAACAACATCCTCAACATCAACATCCTCAACATCATCTTCATGATGATGATGGTCATGTTATTGCAGCAGGCTGGTCACGCACAGGCTACTCGCTGGGTGTTGATCACAACAACAACAACAACATCAACAACATCAACATCAACAACATCAACAACAACAATCCGCCTTGAGGAACACCCTCCAACTCACTACACACACACTACACACTGTACACTACACACTGTACACCACACACATTGTACACTACACACTGTACACCAACCACACCCACTGTACACTACACACACTGTACACTACACAACGAGCACAATACACAGTACAAAACGTACACTGCACATAACACACACTGTACACAATACACAATGTACACTGTACACAATGTACACTGTACATAATACACATTGGACATGAAGACTGTACATAATACACACTGTGCATAGCACACACTGTACAGAGCACACACTGTGCAGAGCACACTGTACAGATTACACACACACTGTACAGAGTACACACGCACTGTACAGAGCTAACGAGGGGAGTGTCGGGTGGCAGCCGTCTCGTGTTGTGTTGGAGACAGTCAGCAACTAACTTGTGACACCGCGACTCGAGTCTGTGTGTGTGTGGTGAAGTGTGCAGTGTGTGTGTGTGTGTGGTCAAGTGTGTGTGTGGTCAAGTGTGTGTGGTGTTCAGGGTGTGTGTGGTGTTCAGGGTGTGTGTGTGTGTGTGGTGTTCAGTGTGTGTGTGTGGTGAAGTGTGTGTGGTGTTCAGGGTGTGTGTGGTGTTCAGGGTGTGTGTGTGTGTGTGGTGTTCAGGGTGTGTGTGTGTGTGTGGTGTTCAGTGTGTGTGTGTGTGGTGAAGTGTGTGTGGTGTTCAGGGTGTGTTTGGTGTTCAGGGTGTGTGTGTGTGGTGTTCAGGGTGTGTGTGTGTGGTGAAGTGTGTGGTGTTCAGGGTGTGTGTGGTGTTCAGGGTGTGTGTGTGTGGTGTTCAGGGTGTGTGTGTGTGGTGAAGTGTGTGGTGTTCAGGGTGTGTGTGGTGTTCAGGGTGTGTGTGTGTGTGGTGAAGTGTGTGGTGTTCAGGGTGTGTGTGTGTGTGGTGTTCAGGGTGTGTGTGTGTGGTGTTCAGGGTGTGTGTGTGTGTGGTGTTCAAGGTGTGTGTGTGTGGTGTTCAGGGTGCGCGTGTGTGTGTGATGTTCAGGGTGTGTGTGTGGTGTTCAGGGTGTGTGTGTGTGTGGTGTTCAGGGTGTGTGTGTGGTGTTCAGGGTGTGTGTGTGTGGTGTTCAGGGTGTGTGTGTACAAGGTGTGTGTGTGTGGTGTTCAGGGTGTGTGTGGTGTTCAGTGTGTGTGTGGTGTTCAGGCTGTGTGTGGTGTTCAGGGTGTGTGTGTGTGGTGTTCAGGGTGTGTGTGTACAAGATGTGTGTGTGTGTGGTGTTCAGGCTATGTGTGGTGTTCAGGCTATGTGTGTGTGTGGTGTTCAGGCTATGTGTGGTGTTCAGGATGTGTGTGTGTGGTGTTCAGGGTGTGTGTGGTGTTCAGTGTGTGTGTGGTGTTCAGTCTGTATGTGTGGTGTTCAGGGTGTTCAGGGTGTGTGTGTGTGTGGTGTTCAGGGTGTGTGTGTGTGGTGTTCAGGGTGTGTGTGTGTGGTGTTCAGGGTGTGTGTGTGTGGTGTTCAGGCTATGTTTGTGTGGTGTTCAGGGTGTGTGTGTGTGGTGTTCAGGCTGTGTGTGGTGTTCAGGCTCTGTGTGGTGTTCAGGGTGTTCAGGGTGTTAGACGTTCACCTGTGCTCGGCGTCCTGTCTCCCACTGCCAGTGCGAGGGGTGGTGAGTCGTGGTGAGTCGTGGTGAGTCGTGGTGAGTCGTGGTGGGTTGTGGTGAGTCGTGGCCGAGTGAGACACTTCGGGGCGACACCTTCAACGCCGACTCCTGATGGGTTGGGACCCACCTACTGACGTCAACGCTGCGTGTGGGGGGGTGTGCCTGTGTGTGTGTGGGTGTGTGTGTGCGTGCATGTGTGGGTGTGTGTGGGTGTGTGTGGGTGTGTTGGTGTGTGTGTCTGTTGGTGTGTGTCTGTGTGTGTGTTCCTGTGTGGGTGTGTGGGTGTGTGCCTGTGTGTCTGTGTGGGTGTGTTCCTGCGTGTGTGTGGATGTGTGCCTGTGTGTGGGTGTGTGCCTGTGTGTGTGTGTCCCTGTGTGTGTGCCTGTGTGGGTGTGTTGGTGTGTGTGTCTGTGTATGGGTGTGTGTGTGGGTGTGTGCCTGTGTGTGTGTCTGTGTGTGCCTGTGTGTGTTCCTGCGTGTGTGTGTGGATGTGTTGGTGTGTGTGTGTGTCTGTGTGTGTGTGTTCCTGTGTGTGTGTGTGGGTGTGTTGGTGTGCGTGTGTGTCTGTGTGGGTGTGTGTGCCTGTGTGTGTCTGTATGGGTGTGTGTGTGGGTTAGTGCCTGTGTATGTGTTCCTGTGTGTGTGTGTCTGTGTGTGTGTGCCTTTGTGTGCGTGCCTGTGTGTGTGTGGGTGTGTGTGTCTGTGTGCCTGTGTGTGACTGTGTGTGTCTGTGTGGGTGTGTGTCTGTGTGGGTTAGTGCCTGTGTGTGTGTGTGTTCCTGTGTGTGTGGGTGTGTATCTGTGTGGGTTAGTGCCTGTGTGTGTGTGTGTTCCTGTGTGTGTGGGTGTGTGTCTGTGTGGGTTAGTGCCTGTGTGTGTGTGTGTGTTCCTGTGTGTGTGGGTGTGTGTCTGTGTGGGTTAGTGCCTGTGTGTGCCTGTGTGTGTCTGTGTGGGTGTGTGTCTGTGTGGGTTAGTGCCTGTGTGTGTGTGTGTTCCTGTGTGTGTGGGTGTGTGTCTGTGTGGGTTAGTGCCTGTGTGTGCCTGTGTGTGTCTGTGTGGGTGTGTGTCTGTGTGGGTTAGTTCCTGTGTGTGTGTGTGTTCCTGTGTGTGTGGGTGTGTGTCTGTGTGGGTTAGTGCCTGTGTGTGTGTGTGTTCCTGTCTGTGTGGGTGTGTGTCTGTGTGGGTTAGTGCCTGTGTGTGTGTGTGTTCCTGTGTGTGTGGGTGTGTGTCTGTGTGGGTTAGTGCCTGTGTGTGTATGTGTTCCTGTGTGTGTGGGTGTGTGTCTGTGTGGGTTAGTGCCTGTGTGTGTGTTCCTGTGTGTGTGGGTGTGTGTCTGTGTGGGTTAGTGCCTGTGTGTGTGTGTGTTCCTGTCTGTGTGGGTGTGTGTCTGTGTGGGTTAGTGCCTGTGTGTGTGTGTGTTCCTGTGTGTGTGGGTGTGTGTCTGTGTGGGTTAGTGCCTGTGTGTGTATGTGTTCCTGTGTGTGTGGGTGTGTGTCTGTGTGGGTTAGTGCCTGTGTGTGTGTGTGTTCCTGTGTGTGTGGGTGTGTGTCTGTGTGGGTTAGTTCCTGTGTGTGTGTGTTCCTGTGTGTGTGTTCCTGTGTGTGTGTGTGTGCCTGTGTGTGTGCCCCTGTGCGTACACGCATGGTGAACGTGTGTTTGGGAGACAAAGGCGGCCGGGCGTGGTTGCTGATCCACCTACCCGCCCCCTCGTGTGCCGTTCCGGCCTGGATAGGTGCCACACGCTAACAGCACTTGCCCCCACGGCCTGTTGAGGATATACGGGTTATGTTTGTCTTTGCCTGCGGAATGTGAGTGTGTGTGGGTGTGTGCCTTGCCGTATGTGTGTGTGTCTGTGTGTGTGTCTGTGTGTGTGTGTTTGTGTGGGTGTGTGTGTCTGTGTGTGTGTCTGTGTGGGTGTGTGTGTCTGTGTGTGTGTCTGTGTGGGTGTGTGTGTCTGTGTGTGTGTCTGTGTGGGTGTGTGTGTCTGTGTGTGTGTCTGTGTGTCTGTGTGTGTCTGTGTGTGTGTGCCTTGCCGTGTGTGTGTCTGTGTGTGTCTGTGTGTGTGTGTGTGTGCCTTGCCGTATGTGTGTGTCTGTGTGTGTGTGTGTGCCTTGCCGTGTGTGTGTGTGTCTGTGTGTGTGTGTCTGTGTGTGTCTGTGTGTGTGTGTGCCTTGCTGTGTGTGTGTGTCTGTGTGGGTGTGTGTGTCTGTGTGTGTGTCTGTGTGGGTGTGTGTGTCTGTGTGTGTGTCTGTGTGGGTGTGTGTGTCTGTGTGTGTGTCTGTGTGGGTGTGTGTGTCTGTGTGGGTGTGTGCCTTGCCATATGTGTGTGTGTCTGTGTGGGTGTGTGTCTGTGTGTGTGTCTTGCCGTATGTGTCTGTGTGGGTGTGTTTGTGTGGGTGTGTGTGTGTCTGTGTGTGTCTGTGTGTGTGTGTCTGTGTGGGTGTGTGTCTGTGTGGGTGTGTGTCTGTGTGTCTGTGTGTGTCTGTATGTCTGTGTGTGTGTGTGCCTTGCCGTATGTGTGTCTGTGTGTGTGTCTGTGTGTGTCTGTGTGTGTGTGCCTTGCCGTGTGTGTGTCTGTGTGTGTGTGTGTGTGCCTTGCCGTATGTGTGTGTCTGTGTGTGTGTGTGTGCCTTGCCGTGTGTGTGTGTGTCTGTGTGTGTGTGTGTCTGTGTGTGTCTGTGTGTGTGTGTGCCTTGCCGTGTGTGTGTGTCTGTGTGTGTGTGTGTCTGTGTGTGTGTGCCTTGCCGTGTGTGTGTGTCTGTGTGTGTGTCTGTGTGTGTGTGTGTCTGTGTGTGTGTGTGCCTTGCCGTGTGTGTGTGTCTGTGTGTGTGTCTGTGTGTGTGTGTCTGTGTGTGTGTGTGTGTCTGTGTGTGTGTGTGCCTTGCCGTGTGTGTGTGTATGTTCCTGGTGGTCCTGCATCGCGAGTTGTCAGACGCGCTGCTTCCTCCATCCGTCTGGAACGCTCTTCCCTCCCGATATGAGGAAGCCCCTGGGGAGCTGTGCACTTTGAAATCATCATCATCATCATCTCGGATGAGCACGATTTGGCTACGTACGGTGCGAAAGAAGTTCGTCACACGTGTGTGTACGTACACGTGTGTGTGTGTGTGATGTTGTGTATGTGTGTAAGCTGGCAGTGTTGTGTCGGCCCTTGTATGTGAATGTGTGGGTTTCCCCAAGATCAACTCGACCATAAATGGGTCACCTGGTGCGGTGTGTAAACTTTGGCATTGGGGAGACAAAGGCGGTCGGGCGTGGTGCTGGCCACCCCACACCCCCCTCGTGTGCCGTGCCCGGCCTTAATAGGTGCTCGCTTACAGCACTTGCCTCCGGCAGTCTGTTAAAGGCTTCACGGGAATTTTTTGTGATGCATGGTTGTATGTTTTGTTGTCTTTGTACGGTGCGAATGAAGTTCAGCATGCGTGTACACGTGTGTGTCTACACGTGTGTGTACACGCATGGTGTACGTGTGTGTACACGTGTCTGTACACGCATGATGAACGTGTGTATCTACACGTGTGTGTACACGCATGCAGTTATGGAAAGAGTGGAGAGTTTCCCAGTGTGCTCATGACCAGCTCCGGTTTTGACAGCAGAGGTCTCACTCCGAATCTCCGAATCAATCGAGTGGCATTATCTTTCCATCGGATGCGTAACGCTGTGTGGAAGCTGCCTGGTCTCTCGCTCTGCACGAAGCTTCAGGTCTTCTTGGCCACGGTCATTCCCTCCCTTCTCTATACGCTTGCGAAACGTGGACCCCCCCTAATGGAGCATCTTCGCCGGTTAGAAACATTTAGGCTGGCCTGCCTACGATCCATCCTGGGTTTAACCAGGCTGGATTGTGTGAGGAGCTCACAAATCCTTGAAAGATCTGGGCAAAGTACCATCGGTGAGCTCCTCCGGCAGGCAAGACTGCGTTGGCTGGCTCATGTAGCCCGCATGCCCAGTCACCGCATGCCGAATCTAGGGGGCTAAACGGGCGCGGCACGAGCTAGAGAAGAGATGGAGTGATGTGGTACAGGAGGACGTGGAGCTGAGTGGACTTGCCGATGACTGGTACCAGCGGTGTCAAGATCGGCCTCTGTGGAGGAGGCTCGTGAAGGACGCTACTGGGCAGTTGGAGGCAGTCGCCCTCCAACAACAACGGAGGGCGGAGGAGCGACGCTCACAACAACGAGCGGAGCGCCGGGTGGCTAAAGCACAACAAGTTGGCACAGTAGGGGGCACAGGTGGTGCATCAGCCAGTCATCTCGGTCATCTCAGTCAGTCGTCCCGTGGCACCTGCTGGGTCTGCCTCGTGATCTCCTGCCAGCGGGCGTTCGACACTTCACGTGGCCTCAACGTGCACCTAGCCTGGCACAAGCGTCGTGGTGACCACTTAGTGGCGAATGACGGTTGTTGTTGTACACGCATGCTGAACGTGTGTAAACGTGTGTGTGTACACGGTGCCCAACAAAGATGCCCATTTCGCCGTTGTTAGCTGTCAGAGGCGTCGCCTGTTAGCAAACAGCGTTCGTCAAACTCGCAGAGATTCTTTCACGACGTTATGGGAGGGACCTTTGCTGAACGAGCGTTACGAGCATTCGTCATTCACGACACGAGTCCAGTCGTGAACCCTTCTACACTGGGGGGGGGTGGTGGTGCAATTATATTCGTGCGTATATTTGTGTTCCTTACCCTTTTCATTTCTACAAAATCAAAAGTGTCAGATGACAGAAGAGACGCGGACAAGAGACAGATGACGTAGTGAGACGAGAGACAGGAGACAGATGACGTAGTGAGACACAGGAGACAGATGACGTAGTGAGACGAGAGACAGATGACGTAGTGAGACACAGACAGGAGACAGATGACGTAGTGATACACAGAAGACAGATGACGTAGTGAGACACAGACAGGAGACAGATGACGTAGTGAGACACAGACAGGAGACAGATGACGTAGTGAGACACAGGAGACAGATGACGTAGTGAGACACAGACAGGAGACAGATGACGTAGTGAGACATAGACAGGAGACAGATGACGTAGTGAGACACAGGCAGGAGACAGATGACGTAGTGAGACACAGACAGGAGACAGATGACGTAGTGAGACACAGGAGACAGATGACGTAGTGAGACACAGGAGACAGATGACGTAGTGAGACACAGACAGGAGACAGATGACGTAGTGAGACACAGACAGGAGACAGATGACGTAGTGAGACACAGGAGACAGATGACGTAGTGAGACACAGACAGGAGACAGATGACGTAGTGAGACATAGACAGGAGACAGATGACGTAGTGAGACACAGGCAGGAGACAGATGACGTAGTGAGACACAGACAGGAGACAGATGACGTAGTGAGACACAGGAGACAGATGACGTAGTGAGACACAGGAGACAGATGACGTAGTGAGACACAGACAGGAGACAGATGACGTAGTGAGACACAGACAGGAGACAGATGACGTAGTGAGACACAGACAGGAGACAGATGACGTAGTGAAACACAGACAGGAGACAGATGACGTAGTGAAACACAGACAGGAGACAGATGACGTAGTGAGACACAGACAGGAGACAGATGACGTAGTGAGACACAGACAGGAGACAGATGACGTAGTGAGACACAGACAGCAGACAGATGACGTAGTGAGATGGAACACAATACGTGTGTGTGTGCGTGTGTTTTTCTCTCGTCTTCAAATTAAAACGCTCATTCAATTGAACCTTTCAAGGGATCGTTGAGTCAGGTTTGTCTGGTGGGGCCTGTCTATCATCACGCCCAGTTAATGTATCAGGTGGAGCCTTCAGGGTGGGGTCGAGTCACAGGGCGTGTGTATGCGTGCGTGCGTGTGTGTACGTGTGTGTGTACGTGTGTGTGTGTACGTGTGTGTGTGCACGTGCGTGTGTGTACGTGTGTGTGTACGTGTGTGTGTGCACGTGTGTGTGTACGTGCGTGTGTGTACGTGTGTGTGTGTACGTGCGTGTGTGTACGTGTGTGTGTACGTGTGTGTGTGCACGTGCGTGTGTGTACGTGTGTGTGTACGTGTGTGTGTGTACGTGTGTGTGTGCACGTGCGTGCGTGTACGTGTGTGTGTGCACGTGCGTGTGTGTGTGTGTGTCTGTGTGTGTATGGGGAGCGGTGGTGCAGTGGTTAGCGCTACGCTGCGCTATGAACCCGACGACCCGGGTTCGATTCCCGCTCACGGCCAACACCAGTGACGATTATCTGAACCGGTCCCGGGCCTCCCCTAGGTCGACTCAGACTCAAATGAGTACCTTGTGCGGTGTGTAAACATCGCCACTGGGGAGACAAAGGCGGCCGGGCGTGGTGCTGGTCACCCACCCCCTCGTGTGCCGTTCCGGCCTTCATAGGTGCTCGCTAACAGCACTTGCCCCTACAGTCTGTTAAGGCTATATGGGGATCTTTATCTTTGTGTGTGTATGTGTAGGGCACCGGATACTCATTTCATGCCAAGTCGACCTAAGGGAGGCCCAGGATCGGTTCAAATAACCGTCACCGGTGTTGGTGGCCGTGGCCGGGAATCGAACCCGGGTCCCGGGGTCCGCAGCGAAGCGCTAACCGCTGCACCACCGCTCCTCTTTGACTTTGTTTTGTAACAGCACTTGCCCCTGACAGTCCGTTCAGGCTATACGGGCGATCTTTGTCTTTGTACGTGTTGGGGGGCAGGGTTGCCACCTGCCTGGGTTTGATTGTGCCGTCACGTGACCGCGATGGATGATTCATGCAGCAGTGGATAGGGAATGGCCAATGATGATGCTGATGCTGATGGTGTCAACAACAACAACGGTGATCGTTCCTCCACGTGGATGTACTGTTGCCACCTGTTCCGGATTTGACCAGGGCAGTCCCGGTAGTTGACATCCACCCACTCCTCAGGGGCGCCACGGTGGTGAGATGTTAACTACCTCGCCTGGTGTACAGGAGGTCGTGGGGTCGATCCCGACCCTGACGCTTGCTGTGTATTTGGAGTTTGCGTGTCTCTCTCTCTCTCATCATCATCACTGTGGCTAGGAGATGCTAACTACCTCGCCTGGTGTGCAGGAGGTCGTGGGTTCGATCCCGACCCTGACGCCTGCTGCTGTATATTTGGAGTTTGCGTAGCTCAGTGGGACCTTACCTGGTAAAATAAGTAATAGTTTGATCGTGTTTAGTTTACTCACTCACCCACCTACTCACATTTTCACTCATTCGCTCACCCACACACTCACTAATTCACCCACTCACTCACCCACCTACTCACATATTCACTCATTCGCTCACCCACACACTCACTATTTCACCTGCTCACCCACCTACTCACATATTCACTCATTTGCTCACCCACTCACTAATTCACCCACTCACTCACCCACCTACTCACATATTCACTCATTCGCTCACCAACACACTCACTAATTCACCCACTCACTCACCCACCTACTCACATATTCACTCATTCGCTCACCCACACACTCACTAATTCACCCACTCACTCACCCACCTACTCACATATTCACTCATTCGCTCACCCACACACTCACTCACCCACATTCACTAATTCACCCACTCACTCACCCACCTAATCACGTATTCGCTCACCCACTAACTCACTCACCCACCTACTCACATATCCACTCATTCGCTCACCCACACACTCACTAAGTCACTCACTCACCCACCTACTCACATATTCACTCATTCGCTCACCCACACACTCACTCACCCACACACTCACTAATTCACCCACTCACTCACCCACCTAATCACGTATTCGCTCACCCACTAACTCACTCACCCACCTACTCACATATCCACTCATTCGCTCACCCACACACTCACTAAGTCACTCACTCACCCACCTACTCACATATTCACTCATTCGCTCACCCACACACTCACTCACCCACACACTCACTAATTCACCCACTCACTCACCCACCTATTCACGTATTCGCTCACCCACACACTCACTCACCCACCTACTCACATATCCACTCATTCGCTCACCCACACACTCACTAATTCACCCGCTCACCCACCTACTCACATATTAACTCAATCACCCACACACTCAATAATTCACTCACTCACTCACCCACCTACTTACATATCCACTCATACGCTCACCCACACACTCACTAATTCACCAGCTCACCCACCTACTCACTAATTCACCCACTCACTCACCCACCTCCTCATACTCATGAACGCTCTCACTCTCCAACTGGGGTTGCCACCTGTCCCGGGTTTGTGCATCTTCCGTCCGAGTTGCAGGAATTTATTTGTACCCACATCTCGCCCCCCCCCCCCGTGTTGTTGAGTTGAACGTCATCACAGAGAACTGCACCGCTTTGGTAATAGACGGAGTGCTGACAGACAGATTCTGTTTTGAGTTTGGTCTGCAGTGGGAAAGGTGGCAACACCATTGTGGTGTGTGTGTATGTGTGTGTGTCTGTGTGTGTGTCTGTATGTGTGTGTCTGTGTGTGTGTCTGTGTGTGTGTGTCTGTGTCTTTGTATGTGTGTGTCTGTGTGTGTGTGTCTGTATGTGTGTGTCTGTGTGTGTGTCTGTATGTGTGTGTCTGTGTGTGTGTCTGTATGTGTGTGTATGTGTGTGTGGTTCTGTATGTGTGTGTGTCTGTATGTGTGTGTCTGTGTGTGTGTCTGTGTGTGTGTGTGGTTCTGTATGTGTGTCTGTATGTGTGCGTGTGTCTGTATGTGGCCTTCATAGGTGCTCGCTAACAGAACTTGCCCCTACAGTCTGTTAAGTCTATATGGGGGATCTTTATCTTTGTCTGTATGTGTGTGTCTGTATATGTGTGTGAGTCTGTATGTGTGTGTGTCTGTATATGTGTGTGTGTGTATGTGTGTGTGTCTGTGTGTTGTCTCTGTGTGTGTCTGTGTGTGTGTGTCTGTGTCTGTCTGTGTGTGTGTCTGTATGTGTGTCTGTATGTGTGTCTGTATGTGTGTCTGTATGTGTGTGTGTCTGTATGCGTGTGTCTGCTTAGCGAAGCAGTTAGCGCGCTACGCTACGAACCCGGCGACCCGAGTTCGATTCCCGCCCACGGCCAACACCCAGTGACGATTGTCTGAACCGGTCCAGGGCCTCCCCTAGGTCGACTCAGCCTCAAATGAGTACCTGGGGTGATGTGTAAACATTGCCACTAGGGAGACAAAGGCGGCCGGGCGTGGTGTTGGCCGGCCTGCCTCTTCGTTCCGGCCTCGCTAACAGCACTTGCCCCAACAGTCTGGGCAAGCTATACGGGTGATCTTTGCCCATGTAGCTTTACATTCGGTCACGAATATTATGCAGCACGGCGGAGGCACGTAGAAGGGAAATAATGAAACAATTAAATAATGAAATAATGAAAAAAAAATATTAAAATAATTCTCGCGACGTTTCGGCCACAACGCAGGCAGTCGTCATCAGGTGAAGAACAGGTCTGTCGGAAAGACAGCGTCTGAATGAACCCATTTATTTAATATTTTTAATTCATTCAGACGCTGTCTTTCCGACAGACCTGTTCTTCACCTGATGACGGCTGCTTGCGTTGTGGCCGAAACGTCGTGAGAATTGTATTTTATTATGTTTTATTTTTATTATTTTATTATTTCCCTTCTACGCGACTTTACCGAAAGAACCAAGAAGATGAATCCCTGCAGTCACGAAAGCTTTAAATCGAAATGTATTTTATTATGTTTTATTTTTATTATTTTATTACTTCCCTTCTACGCGACTTTACCGAAAGAACCAAGAAGATGAATCCCTGCAGTCACGAAAGCTTTAAATCGAAATGTATTTTATTATGTTTTATTTTTATTATTTTATTATTTCCATTCTACGTGACTTTACCGAAAGAACCAAGAAGATGAATCCCTGCAGTCACGAAAGCTTTAAATCGAAATGTATTTTATTATGTTTTATTTTTATTATTTTATTACTTCCCTTCTACGCGACTTTACCGAAAGAACCAAGACGATGAATCCCTGCAGTCACGAAAGCTTTAAATCGAAATGTATTTTATTATGTTTTATTTTTATTATTTTATTACTTCCCTTCTACGCGACTTTACCGAAAGAACCAAGAAGATGAATCCCTGCAGTCACGAAAGCTTTAAATCGAAATGTATTTTATTATGTTTTATTTTTATTATTTTATTATTTCCATTCTACGTGACTTTACCGAAAGAACCAAGAAGATGAATCCCTGCAGTCACGAAAGCTTTAAATCGAAATAAAAAAGTTCTCACGACGTTTCGACTGCAACGCAAGCAATCGTCGTCATCAGGTGTGAAAGCCTTTCCCACCTGATGATGGCGCTTGTGTTACGCCCGATAATTGTTCTATCCACGTGACTTTACCTAAAGACTCATCTCACATGCGAGTTGCACGTGACCGCCAGCGGGTGGCAGCATTGCATTGGGGTTCCCAAGAAGACGCAGACGACGAAACAAAGACAAAGCTCCGCCGGATAGCCTCCTGCGCAGACTGTCGGGGCAAGTGTCTGTGAGCGAGCGGCACTCGAGGGGGTGGCTGGCCAGCACCACGCCCGGCCCCCTTTGTCTCCCTTAGTGGCGATATTTACTGCACACCGCGCCAGGTACTCATTTGAGGCCGAGTCGACCTAAGGGGGAGGCAAACAAACACCTCCCTCCCTCGTCGCGAGAGACCAGGCCAAGCTGCCGGGTCCACAACCTCCTTCACCGCATCAACCGCTTGCAGCTCGCTCACCCGGCCCCTCTGGACATCCGTGAAGAAGAGATTCAGAGCTCATCGGATTCCTCCAGGGTGGATACTGATTCTGATTCACTGCACAAACCGCGGCAGCAGCAGCAGCAGATGCGACGGATGCCTGTTCATGATAACGACAACAGCAATAATAACACTGGTCAACAAAAAAACTACATTTTTTTCTGGCCTGGACTGTTTTAGACTAATTTCAGGGTGCCGATTCCAAATCTGATCTCAGATTTGCTCTATCGCATCTCATTTTTATGCCATCGGCATACCCCATTTTCATTGATTTTACCCGAAATTAACTCACTTATGATTGCAAGTTGTTGCGAGTCAGTGACTGCTTTAGTGTTAAATATGGTGCTGTATTTTTAGAAGTGTGTTTATAATATCATTGTATGTAGATATCCACATATTTTTCTTCTCCAATTTTGATTGAAAATGCAATATTTGATATCTCAAAAACCTGATGTGATAGACAAAAACTGATTTGGAATCGGCACCCCAAAATTACCTTAAACCCGTTGGAATACCTTATGCCAGAAAAAGTGTGTTGACCAGTGATATTAACATTTGTAAAGTGGGGCATTTCATCCTCGTCCATCCCACCAAAGTGCCACCACCGTGTATGGGATGGCAGGAAATAAACAGAAAATGTAGCGCAGGGTGGTGGTGAAGGCAGATTCACCCATCCACTCACACACTTATTCACCAACCCACTCACCCGCTCACTCACCCGCTCACTCATCCGCCCACTCACTCGCCCACTCACTCACCCACTCACCCACTCACTCACCCACTCATCCACCCACCCACCCACTCACTCACTCACCCACCCACTCACTCACTCACCAACCCACTCACCCACACAATTCACTCACTCACCCACTCACCCAGCCACTCACTCACCCACCCCCACTCACCCAGCCACTCACTCACCCACCCACCCACTCACTCACCCACTCACTCATCCACCCACCCACCCACTCACCCACTCACTCATTCAGTCACCCACTTACTCGCCCACTCACCCACCCACTCACCCACTCACCCACTCACTCGCCCACTCACCCACCAACTCACTCACCCATCCATCCACTCACCTACTCGCTCATCCACTCATCCACTCACTCAGAACCAGGTTAAATGGCCAGAACTAGGCCAGGGTTAAAGGTCAATCTAAAGAGGTGAGTTCTCAAGCGGGGACCTGATTGTCTGATTAACCAAGGCAAAGCGTTGTTCCGTAGTCTTTTAAATGCAGTGACAACAGCCAGACTACTCACTCACCCACTCACTCACCCACTCATTCACTCATTCACTCACCCACTCACTCACTCACCTACTCACTCACTCACCCACTCATCCACCCACTCACCCACTCACTCACTCACTCACCTACTCACTCACCCACTCACTCACCCTTAATTTTAGAACTTCGTATTCTATTATTTAATTTAATTTATTATTTTATCTTTAGACGTGACTTAACCGAAAGAAACAAATAATAATACTCACTCACCCATTCACCCACTTACTCACTCACCCACTCATTCACTGGCTCACTCACTCGCTCACTCACCCACCCACTCACCCACACTACAGTCGTAGACAGCTCTCACCACTCTCACTGATTACCACAGGCACAAAGCGTTTCTCTACATCGTGGAAGCTGCAGAGAGCAGGCAAAAGTCCGGATCAGCCCAGGAGGCGATCCCAACATCTCAGGGAGCTCGCTGGTGTATAAAGATGGATCGGTTCCTGCAAATATTGATGATTGATGATGATGATGCACAGATGGAAAATGTCACAACTCTCTCCGGACAACGTGCAGGGTCTGTGCTCACCACCCATAATTACTGGACGCTTACACTATGAGACCTCCTTTACCAGAAGCAAAATATAGTAATAGGTTTTTACCCTTTCAACTGGTACAAAAACTGACACCTTTATACAAGGGATCATGTTTGCAATAACCACAACACAAGCAGTCAAAATGCAAACAAAAAGAAACAACTCTGATAATGATAATGATATGCACTGTCCTTGAAGTTGATTGGTCCACACCCGAGACAGCTTTTCTTAGAGCCTAGTCTCCATTGGTGTTGGACCAGATGATGCCAAAAGGCGTACAACTCAAAGACAGTACACTATCAGAGTATTGAGAGCTCGGGGTAAGCATTTACACTGAGACCTCCTTTACCAGTGGAGACTAGGCTCCAAATATACAGCAGCAGGCGTCAGAGTCGGGATCGAGATCGAACCCATGACCTCCTGTATACCCGGCGAGGTAGTTAACATCTCATAGCTACCGTGATGATGATGAGAGAGAGAGACACGCAAACTCCAAATATACAGCTGCAGGCGTCAGAGTTGGGATCGAACCCACGACCTCCTGTATACCCGGCGAGGGAGTTAACATCTCCTAGCTACCGAGGTTGCTTTGCCAAGTTTGGGAGTGCTCATGGGAAAGGTTCCTCGCGTCTCTTCCACCACGAGCAGTGAGAGGCCTTGAAGACGTCGCGTGGCGTCTCCACGTGGAGCCCTTGAAGTGCAGTGCGCTTGATCCATCATCATCATCATCACCGCCAACGTCAACATCGTTATTATCGACATCATCACCATAATCATCACAATTGATGTCCCAACTGGGAGCTACTGGGTGCCACTGGAAGCTACTAGGAGACACTGGGAGACACGGGTAGACACGGGTAGACACGGGGAGACACTGGAAGACACGGGGAGACACTGGGAGACACTGGAAGACACTGGGAGACACGGGGAAACACAGGGAGACACTGGGAGACACTGGAAGACACTGGGAGACACGGGGAGACACTGGAAGGCACTGGGAGACACTGGGAGACACGGGGAGACACTGGGAGACACTGGGAGACACTGAGAGACACGGGGAGACAAGGGGAGACACGGGGAGACACTGGGAGACACTGGGAGACACGGGGAGACACTGGGAGACACGGGGAGACACTGGGAGACACGGGGAGACACTGGGAGACACTGCGAGACACGTGGAGACGCGGGGAGACACTGGGAGACACGGGGAGACACTGGAAGACACTGGGAGACACTGGGAGACACGGGGAGACACTGGGAGACACTGGGAGACACGGGGAGACACTGGGAGACACGGGGAGACACTGTGAGACACGGGGAGACACTGGGAGACACGGGGAGACACTATGAGACACTGCGAGACACTGGGAGACACGGGGAGACACTGGGAGACACGGGGAGACACTGGGAGACATTGGGAGACACGGGGAGACACGGGGAGACACTGGGAGACACGGGGAGACACTGGAAGACACTGGGAGACACGGGGAGACACTGGGAGACACTGGGAGACACGGGGAGACACTGTGAGACACGGGGAGACACTGGGAGACACGGGGGGACACTATGAGACACTGCGAGACACTGGGAGACACGGGGAGACACTGGGATACACGGGGAGACACTGGGAGACATTGGGAGACACGGGGAGACACGGGGAGACACTGGGAGACACGGGGAGACACGGGGAGACACTGGGAGACACGGGGAGACACGGGGAGACATTGGGAGACACGGAGAGACACGGGGAGACACTGGGGGCCAATTGGAGAAAGTCTGAGCCACTGGAAGTCACTGGGAGTTGCCTCTGGTTGAGTGGAATGCTTCTTGATGATATCTCACGGGGCCATCTCAACGCTTTCTTTCCCTGCCTGTCCTTCACATTGTCTGCGTATCTTCTCTCATTCTGCAGATTCCTCTAAGTCGCTCTGAATTTCGTGGAACGAAGGCACCGTGGCAACACGTTTGGCGAGTGTGGAATTCCCTGCAGATGTCTCTGTCTGACGTGGCACGGATTATTTAGTTTTACATTTCTCCGTATCACCTTCACAAAAAAAGATCATTCATCTCGTGTTGAGCTCCCCCCCTAACGGGATACACTGCCGCGCACAAAGACAAAGCTGCCCCGTATAGCCTGGACAGACTGTCGGGGCAAGTGCTGTTAGCGAGCACCTATGAAGGCCGGAACGGCACGCGAGGGTGTGGGTGGCCAGCACCACGCCCGGCCGCCTTTGTCTCCCCAGTGGCGATGTTCACGCATCGCACCAGGTACTCATTTGAGGCCGAGTCGACCTAAGAGAAAGACAAGGTAAACAAATCACTACCACCTATCGATCTTGATTTGAAGCTTTCGTGACTGCAGGAATCCATACTCTTTGGTTCTTTCGGTAAAGTCACTTAGGGTAGAAAAATAAAATAAATCACGACGTTTCAGACTGTTTTAAAACAGCCTGCATCAGCAGCAGGCCACGCTTTCGCTCCTGATGTCGGACGCTTGCGTTGCGCCCGAAACGTCGTGATTCATTTTATTTTAATTTGTATACCTACGTGACTTTACCGAAAGAACCAACGAGTATGAATATCGATCTATGTTTGTCTTAACCAGGTAAATCCCACCGAGCTATTATTAGCTTCTTTTTAAATCCTTTATATTAAGTTCGCTTGCTTGTTTGCGCGCTTGCTTGCTTGCGCGCTTACGACCGTGCAAATCTTTCGGTCGTTTTTTAACCCACTTCTCGTGATCCAATCGAGCTGACATTTTCCACACAGACTCGTTGTGCGTGACAATTAATTTTCGTGAAATTTTTTTCTCCAAAATTTTACACTTTTTAGGAATTTTTTTTTGATATTTAATTACCAATTGCTTAATGGTGGCAGGCAATCATCTGACCCATAGGTGGCAGCCATCTCAAGCCAGAGGACGAGAGGACTCTAGCCGCCACGCATCTAAAGGATTTATAGTGAAAAACTTTGTTTTTACGGGTTAATTTTTTCAGAAGCGACTTGGTTCCACAAGCGATGGTTCATCACGACTCCACACCGCACCGCTTAACAGAGGTCGCAACCGGGTACCCGATACCCGTACCCTACCCGATACCCGGCTACCCGTACCCGGCCAGGTACGGGTACGGGTACCCGTTTGCGACCCTGGTGCGGCCGGGTACGGGTACGGGTAAGGAATCAAAACCCGTTTGCGACCTTTGCCGCTTACTCATTCGAGGCCGAGTTCATCTAGGGGGGCCCCAGGACCGGTTCGCATAATCGTCACCGCTGGTTCTGATTGCCCGCGATCGGGAATCGAACTCGGGCACGCCGGGGTTCCGCAGGACGTGAAATCTCCGCAATTCCACGCGCGCGGAATATCTACCGCCTCGCTCGCCGTTCAATGCGCGACGCCTCGACAATAATGCGCCCACGGCTCCGGCAACAGGAGCCCTTTGTTGTCGTGGCTGGCACCCTCTCGTCGACTTCTCTCAGCGTTCGTGTAATACAAGCGGGGCGGCGCAGCTGGGCTAAATTAGGTTGGCAGGTGGGAAAGTGGACGGGTGGGTGGATGGATGGGTTCGTGGGAGAGGTGTGACGATTTGCCACGCAACCACGCACGCATCCACGCACCCACGCACCCATCCACGCACCCACCCACGCACCCACCCACCAACCAACCCCACGCACCCACACACCCACCCACACACTCACCCACCGACGCACCCACCGACACACCCATCCACGCACCCACCCACGCGCCCACCAACCCACCCACTCACGCACCCACCAACCCACCCACCCACCCACGCACCCACCAACCCACCAACCTACCCACCCACCAACCCACCCACCAACCCACGCACCCACCAACCCACCCACGCATCCACTCACCTACCCACGCACCCACCTACCCACCAATCCACGCATCCACTCACTAACCCACGCACCCGCCCACCCACGCACCCACCAACCCACCAACCCACCCACCCACCAACCCACCCACCAACCCACCCACCCACCAACCCACCCACCAACCCACGCACCCACCTACCCACCAATCCACGCATCCACTCACTAACCCACGCACCCGCCCACCCACGCACCCAATCTACTCACCCAGCGCTATCATCATCATCGTCATTATTATGACAATGATGAGGGTTTTTCCCCCATGACAAAGCATCATTTACTGAGTCTCAATGCCTACTTTTTAGGAGCGCGTTGCCACGGTTTGTTTCGCAGTCTGGGGGCGATGTTGCTGCTGGGTGCGATCCCAGTGGAGTAAATGTGCAGGTAATTGAATGAATTCAACATTGGGATGTTTCGATTTAAAGCTTTCGTGACTGCAGGGATTCATCTTCTTGGTTCTTTCGGTAAAGTCACGTAGAAGGGAAGTAATAAAATAATAAAAATAAAACACAATAAAATCATTCTCACGACGTTTTCAGCTGCTTGCGTTGTGGCCGAAACGTCGTGAGAATTATTTTATTGTGTTTTATTTTTAGAGTGACGAACAAAACTGTCCGTATGTCCAGTTGCCTGTTCGGATCGAGAGTCGTAAGTTCAACCTCCGCGCAATGGATGGCGGTGGTGGCATCTACATCTGCAGAACGTGAAGAACCAGTGGCATCTACATCTACAGAACGTGAAGAACCAGTGGCATCTACATATGCAAAACGTGAAGAACCAATGGCATCTGCATCTGCAGAACGTGAAGAACCAGTGGTATCTGCATCTGCAGAACGTGAAGAACCAGTGGTATCTGCATCTGCAGAACGTGAAGAACCAGTAATATTTACATCTGCAGAACGTGAAGAACCAGTGGCATCTACATCTACAGAACGTGAAGAATCAGTGGCATCTACATCTTCAAGAACGTTAAGAACCAGGGGCATCTACATCTGCAGAACGTGAAGAACCAGGGGCATCTACATCTGCAGAACGTGAAGAACCAGTGGCATCTACATCTGCAGAACGTGAAGAACCAGTGGCATCTACATCTTCAAGAACGTTAAGAACCAGTGGCATCTACATCTACAGAACGTGAAGAACCAGTGGCATCTACATCTACAGAACGTGAAGAATCAGTGGCATCTACATCTTCAAGAACGTTAAGAACCAGTGGCATCTACATCTACAGAACGTGAAGAATCAGTGGCATCTACATCTTCAAGAACGTTAAGAACCAGTGGCATCTACATCTGCAGAACGTTAAGAACCAGTGGCATCTACATCTGCAGAACACAAAAAACTAGTGCCATCTACATCTGCAGGACACGAAGAACCAATGGAATCTACATCTACAGAACGTGAAGAACCAGTGGCATCTGCATCTACAAGTGATTATACAACTTGTAAATCCATTCCCCGTGTTTAGTGTACACGCCGTACAACACGTTTGGAATCGACAGGGGTAAAGTTGGACTTACAAACAAATCGACTTACGAACAGACCCCTGGAACCTAACTTGTTCGTAAGTAGAAGAGCCGCTGTAAGTTGAACTTCCTTCGTACCGTACGTAGCCAACCGTGTTCATCGGAGGTGCATTGAAGCCACAGGAAGTCCATACAGACATATGGGAGAACATACCAACTCCTAAAGACAAAGATCCCCCGGATAGCCTTTTAACAGACTTGGGGCAAGTGCTTTTAGCGAGCACCTATGAAGGCTGGCACGGCACACGATGGGGTGGGTGGGCAGCACCACGCCTGGCCGCCTTTGTCTCCCCAGTGGCGATGTTTACACACCGCACCAGGTACTCATTTGAGGCTGAGTCGACCTAGGGCAGGCCCTGGACCGGTTCAGATAATCGTCACTGGTGTTGGCCGTGAGCGGGAATCGAACTATTTTTGGTGTTTGCCCCAGACAGGGTCAAAGCATTTTTCAAAAATCACTAAATAGTGTAAACACATTTAAAAAATCTTCCCATGTTTCATGATGGGCATGTGATTTAATGAATACGCAGCGTTTCATAAACAACGTTAAATATACATCGTCGTGTTTTAAAAAAAAACATGTTCGTAGAGTAAACAACCACAGCAGTGAGTAATTGCACCCGACTCGCCAATCGTGTGTGTGTGTACGCGCCCAGCCCCTTTGTCATTCCACTGCTGGATGATGACCACCTGACCCACGTCACGTGGGTCGTGGTCATACTTCACCCACGCTCGGGTACCCGTACCCGGCCAGGTACGGGTCGGGTACGGGTACCCGTTCCTTACCCGTACCCGTACCCTACCCAAAATGAGTGACAAACGGTTACTCACCAGTGACTCACGGCCTACCCGTACCCGGCCGCACCAGGGTCGCAAACGGGTACCCGTGCCCAGCCGTACCCATACCCTACCCGTACCCGGCCGGGTACGGGTAGGGTATCGGGTACCTGATTGCGACCTCTGGGATGAAGCCATGTTGCAGGCGCGGGTGGGTTGATTCTAGGAACTAGAATTGTGAGAAGAGACAAGACGTTGGGAAATGAGTGACAAACGGTGACTCACCAGTGACTCACGGCCTACCCGTACCCATACCCGGCCGCACCAGGGTCGCAAACGGGTACCCGTACCCGGCCGGGTACGGGTAGCCGGGTATCGGGTAGGGTACGGGTATCGGGTACCCGGTTGCGACCTCTGCTACGAACCCGGCGACCCGAGTTCGATTCCCGCTCACGGCCACCAACACCACCGGTGACGATTTATCTGAACCGGTCCTGGGCCTCCCCCTAGGTCGACTCAGCCTCAAATGAGTACCCGGTGCGGTGTGTAATCATCGCCACTGGGGAGACAAAGGCGGCCGAGACGTGGTGCTGGCCACCCACCCCCTCGTGTGTCGTTCCAGCCTTCGTAGGTGCTACTCGCTAACAGCACTTGCCCCTACAGTCTGTCAAGGCTATACGGGGGATCTTTGTGTGTGTAGCGCACACACACGCGATGCTGTCCCACGTCCGACCGCATAGCTGCATAGTGAGTTAACTCAACCCGCATAAAGCGAATTTTGATACGAATACAGGGTGCTTTAAAAAAGATGTGAACACTTCTGAGGATGAGCAACAACATCACGAGAAATGTTCAGCCTCCAGGGCTCTGGAGACGACCTGGAGAAGATTCCAGGCACGCGTGGACAACGCTAGCGAACAAGTGGGAGGCTGATAATTGGTTTTTTTACCATTCTATCTGGCAACAAAACTGACACCTTTGTTTACAAGGAGTCATGTTTGCATCGACCACAATGCCTGCAGTCATAATGCAAACAAAAAACATAACTCTGATAATGATATGCACTGTCCTTGAAGTTGATTGGTCCACACCCGAGACAGCTTTCCTTAGAGCCTAGTCTCACATGGTGTTGGACCAGATGACGCCAAAAGGCGCACAACTCAAAGACAATGCACCATCAGAGTATGAGAGCTCGGGGTAAGCATTTACACCATTGGAACCTCATTTGCCAGTAAAAAATATGATATTTTTTTTCTTTTTTACCCTTTTATCTGGCAACAAGCTCTAAGGAAAGCTGTCTCGGGTGTGGACCAATCAACTTCAAGAACAGTGCATACATTATCAGAGTTGTGTTTTTTGTTTGCATTATGGCTGCAGGTATTGTGGTCTATGCAAACATGACTCCTTGTAAAAAAAAGGTGTCAGTTTTGTTGCCAGATAAAAGGGTAAAAAAACAATGATCATATTTTTTTCTGGCAAATGAGGTTCCAATGGTGTAAATGGGAGGTTCTTTGACATTTGTTGTTAAGCTATTCACATTACATCTGTAATCACCTCACGGTGTATCATACTGGTAGGAACCTCCTGGATACACCAGCCCACAGGGGATTATTGTGTCCGTCCGTCCGTCGTGCATCCAACAATGGGAGGGGTGGGGCTGGGTAGAGAGGGGAGGGTGGGGAGAGGCTGGGTGGGGAGGGTGGGGCTGGGTGGGGGGTGGGAGGGGTGGGGCTGGGTGGGGAGGGGCTGGTCACTCCGTGGTGCCCTTATAAAACTCAACGTTTAACCTACTCACGCCGGCTTGTGCCCGCCCTCACAGTCGGCCATATTTGCGGAATACACCACGCCGCCGTTGACCCTGCCCATTGTACGAGAAACCCAACGTTCCTACCAGCTCCCTCTGCAGGAATGTGTTTATTACCCGTTCTTTTTTCCATTTATAAAACGGGCGAATCTGCGTCGAGCGGAGGGGAACGTGAATCATTTTGTCGTTTTCATTTAAATATAACGTTCAAACAATTGCCTCTTCCTGTTTTTTTCATTTTCGACGGGTTTCCTTGCCTCCCCCACTTCACGAATCCACGTGGCACTTCCTCCCGTGGTAGTCGCCACGCGCAGAGGAAACACCAAACGCTTTGTTGATGTTAATGTGTGAATTGTACATTCCATAACCATGATGATGATGATGAACCGAGACGAACCCAAACCCAGCCTCATGACCCCCTTCACGGAGGGTCCTGCAATGGGATGTTGGGCAAACTGACCAGTCTGTTGCTGTTGTTCTCGTATCACGTAGCAGTAGCAGCAGTCGCGTTTCTGAAGAAGACCACGTTATGGTATTCAAAAAATCTCGTTACAATCAACAATAATGTAGGGCCCAGAACAGAGCCAGACGTGTGGAGAGATACTGGCGAAACGTCGTGCTCAGATTGTAAATGTGGTGGCTTGGCCCTCCAACACACAATCGGTGTGCTGTACTAGTACACTACACTATACACTACTATACACTACTATACACTACACTACTATACACTACACTATACACTACTATACACTACACTATACACTACACTACTATACACTACACTATACACTACTATACCACTACACTATACACTACTATACCACTACACTATACACTACTATACCACTACACTATACACTACTATACCACTACACTATACACTACACTATACACTACTATACACTACACTATACACTACTATACCCCTACACTACTATACACTACTATACCTGTAAAACTACTATATCATTACACTATACCACTAATAAAATATTTTATGTTTTATTTTTCTTATTTTATTATTTACCTTCTACGTGACTTTACCGAAAGAACCAAGAAGATGAATCAGTGCAGTCACGAAAGCTTTACATCGAAATTTGACTAGTAGTATTACTACTATTACTACTATTATCATTGGGGCCGTCCGTAAATGACGTCACGCCCAAGGGGGGGGGGGGGTCAGACATTTGTGACGATGTGTGACGACGTTGGGGGGTGGGGTTTGAGAAATGTGACGTCACATCAAAAATGTGTATAGTGTAAGGGTAATTGTACATTCCATAACCATGATATAATAGTGTATAGTGTAGTGTATAGTAGTGTAGTGGTATAGTAGTGTAGGGGTATAGCAGTGTATAGTAGTGTAGTGGTATAGTGTAGTGTGTAGTGTAGTGTATAGTAGTGTATAGTAGTGTAGTGGTATAGTAGTGTAAAGTGTAGTGTATAGTAGTGTAGTGTATAGTAGTGTATAGTAGTGTAGTAGTATAGTAGTGTATAGTGTAGTGTATAGTAGTATAGTGGTATAGTGTAATGATATAGTAGTTTTACAGGTATGGTAGTGTATAGTAGTTTAGGGGTATAGTAGTGTATAGTGTAGTGTATAGTAGTGTAGTGGTATAGTAGTGTATAGTTTAGTGTATAGTATAGTGTATAGTAGTTTAGGGGTATAGTAGTGTATAGTGTAGTGTATAGTAGTGTAGTGGTATAGTAGTGTATAGTTTAGTGTATAGTAGTGTATAGTGTAGTGTATAGTAGTGTAGTGGTATAGTAGTGTATAGTGTAGTGTATAGTAGTGTATAGTGTAGTGTATAGTGTAGTGGTATAGTAGTGTATATTGTAGTGTATAGTAGTGTATAGTAGTGTAAAGTGTAGTGTATAGTAGTGTAGTGTATAGTAGTGTATAGTAGTGTAGTAGTATAGTAGTGTATAGTGTAGTGTATAGTAGTATAGTGGTATAGTGTAATGATATAGTAGTTTTACAGGTATGGTAGTGTATAGTAGTTTAGGGGTATAGTAGTGTATAGTGTAGTGTATAGTAGTGTAGTGGTATAGTAGTGTATAGTTTAGTGTATAGTATAGTGTATAGTAGTTTAGGGGTATAGTAGTGTATAGTGTAGTGTATAGTAGTGTAGTGGTATAGTAGTGTATAGTTTAGTGTATAGTAGTGTATAGTGTAGTGTAGTGGTATAGTAGTGTATAGTGTAGTGTATAGTAGTGTATAGTGTAGTGTATAGTGTAGTGGTATAATAGTGTATAGTGTAGTGTATAGTAGTGTATAGTAGTGTATAGTGTAGTGTATAGTAGTGTAGTGGTATAGTAGTGTATAGTGTAGTGTATAGTAGTGCAGTGGTATAGTGTTTAGTTGTAGTAGTTATTGTGTAGTGGTATAGTAGTGTTGTTAGTGTATTGTGTAGTGTATGTAGTGTAGTATTAGTAGTGTTAGTGTAGGTATTGTGTAGTGTATAGTGTATAGGTATGTTAGTGTATAGTGGTAGTGATGTGATAGTGTTGTTAGTGTAGTGTATCGTAGTGTATAGTGTCATGTATAGTGTAGTGGTATAGTAGTGTCTTGGTTCTTTCGGTAAAGTCACGTAGAAGGGAAATACAATTTTTATTATTATTATTTTATTATTTATAAAATAAGAAAAATAAAATATAAAATATTTTATTATGTTTAATTTTTATTATTTTATTATTTCCCTTCTACGTGACTTTACCGAAAGAACCAAGAACATGAATACTAGTAAAGATGAGATAATTCTTCCCATATGGCTCCGTCCTCTGGTGTGGTTTTTAAACCCGGTAAATATTTACTGCACGTGTCTCCTCCCGGCGAGTAAACAAAAGATGGCGCTTCGTGCTGGTTGCAGCAAGTCCGGCTAAGTGGCTCCGAAAAGCACGTGGCCGCGTGGACATTTCTGAAATAGTTTCCAACCAAGCGTAGAATGCGGTGTGTTGCGTGTGTGATTTGTTTTAATGTATACAAATGTGGATTTGTGTACACAATCGAACCCACGGCCATCTGGTGTACAGGAGGTCGTGGGTTCGATCCCAACCCTGACGCCTGCTGTGTATGTGGAGTGTGTGTGTGTCTCTCTCTCTCTCCCCGCGCTCTACACGTGCTGTGTCAAGGCGCTCTACACGTGCAGTGTCAAGGCGCTCTACACGTGCTGTGTCAAGGCGCTCTACACGTGCTGTGTCAAGGCGCTCTACGCGTGCTGTGTCAAGGCGCTCTACACGTGCTGTGTCAAGGCGCTCTACACGTGGCTGTGTCAAGGCGCTCTACACGTGGCTGTGTCAAGGCGCTCTACACGTGCTGTGTCAAGGCGCTCTACACGTGCTGTGTCAAGGCGCCCTACACGTGGCTGTGTCAAGGCGCCCTACACGTGCTGTGTCAAGGCGCTCTACACGTGGCTGTGTCAAGGCGCTCTACACGTGCTGTGTCAAGGCGCTCTACACGTGCTGTGTCAAGGCGCTCTACACGTGCTGTGTCAAGGCGCTCTACACGTGCTGTGTCAAGGCGCTCTACACGTGCTGTGTCAAGGCGCTCTACACGTGGCTGTGTCAAGGCGCTCTACACGTGCTGTGTCAAGGCGCTCTACACGTGCTGTGTCAAGGCGCCCTACACGTGGCTGTGTCAAGGCGCCCTACACGTGCTGTGTCAAGGCGCTCTACACGTGGCTGTGTCAA